>NC_143563.1:13336666-13640833 GCF_054136105.1 Typopeltis vanoorti
CAATAAAAAGACAAAGACAATGAAAATAGGCAGAATCATTGAAAATGTCAACTGTGTTGTGAATGGAGAACCTGTGGAACAAGTAAAACATTTCAGCTACTTAGGCACAATTTTTACTGAAGATGGTAAACTAAATATAGAAATAGACAACAGAATCAGCAAAGCTGGTATCGTGGGAAGTCAATTGAATAAATTCATATGGAATAAGAAAGAAATTAGTCGGAACACTAAATTAGCTGTATACAAGACTGTGTTCAAACCAATTTTAACTTATGGATCTGAGAGCTGGGTCAGAAGTAAAACACTTGACCAAAGGCTAGAGACCGCAGATATGAGAGTCCTGAGAAAGAACGCGTGAACAGATGGCATCAATGGCAATATCATATTAAAAATGAGGATATTAGGAAAGAACTTGACATTGTCAGCATCCAGGAATGCGTTAGCAGAGCTAATCTCAGATGGTATGGTCACTTAAATAGAATGGGAGAGGAAAGATTAGCAAAACAAGTGTTCTCTGCCAGGTTGGCAGGAAAACGACCCAGAGGAAGACCAAGATATAGGTGGATTGATACGGTACAAAGTGCCTTAGACGATAGAAATATAAGATCTGATAATGTTGGAGTCTTGACAAGTAACAGACTGATTTGGAGGAAAATTGTAGATAGGAAGTTAGTAATGATGTAATTTTTTTCATGTAGGACTGTCATATCCTGTACACCTCTTGAGGGTACATGGCAGGAATTTGATGATGATGATGATGATGATAAAATGAGCAAGTTTCTTCTATTAATATTCTGGCAGTAATAATCTGGAGGATATCTGTTATGCACAGATAAATGTGTTGAAACTGTTTTTAACTGAAAATCAATAAAACAGTAGCAAAAATTAACTCCTTGTATCCACCATGGTGTTCTTATTTCTATCCTTGCAGACAACTTCACCACATACCTCCCTAGCTGAATCAATCAATGTCTTCTTCAAAATTTGCTACTGAGACTAAGGTTTGGTGCTTGTTTTCAAACTGCTTCAAATTTTTTTCAGTAATGTTTGCATAATTGGGTCTACAATACCTGTAAAAGCTGCTAACTTTAATTATTTTTAAAACTTTCTTACATACTGTTATTTTCAATACGATATCCAATTTTATCCTGCTTACTAAGTAATGGTCACTTCCAATTTCGAATCCTCTGTATCAACAATGATGTAGCCAATGAGGCTTTTCTTATTTCTCGTGTCTTCTCTCCATGTGAATTTGTGCACATTTGAAACATCATGTTAGTAATGCCTAGTCCATGTCCTGAAGAGGTCCAGTAAATACTTGCCATTATTATTAGGCTTTGCCCTATTCTCCAAAGTTTTCCAAAATGTTTCTATATGTTTGGCAGGGTTCATTTCCTACTCTGCTATTCAGGTCTCCAATGAGGACCACTTTTTCCATTTTCTTTATGTCAGTTGCCTATTCTAATGACTATTTTGTGTTTGTTGAATATCATATATTTTTCCAATGAAAGTGGCATATTGATAATATTCAATCTTAGAACAACTAAAGTTACAGTAGGTTGAATTTTAACCCTAATGACTCTTCTAGTAACAGTAGTTAGAGTGAGTTGATAGAATAAGTTGGTAAATTAAAGATACCAAGAAATTATATACTTAGTTTAATCCACTATCCAAGTGTAAGCAAACAAAGTTTGTGACTGAAGTATCTTTCAGGACTGGGGCAACTCGTGGCAAAGGTGGTATAACTTCTCATCACTTGCCTTAGTATTCCATAATGCAAAGCACATCTCTTTGCAGACGTGTATATTTGAATAAACTAGACAGATTGGCAAATGAATGGGGGGTGTCGGATCAATGCAGCAAAATGCAGAGTCTTGAGGTTTGGGATCCTTCGATGGGAGGATGCATCATGAGAGGTCAGGGAGATAGGTGGGATAGACAAGATGACACATGGAGGTAGGGGAGACAAGAGATCTGGGGTGGTGATGATTGATAGAAAACTAAAATTCAGGGAGCATATTGCAAAGGTGGTGAGGGTAACTCAGAGGATTGCTGCAATATTGAGAAGGACGCTGACCTGCAGAGATAAAAGAGTTATCATTCCATTGTATAAGACCCTGATCAGACCACACTTAGACTATTGTTCTCAGATTTGGTCCCCAGGATTTGAAGGGGATAAATTGACACTGTGGAAAGGGTTTAGAGGCAGATAACAAAGATGGTTTCAGGACTGTATAATATGAGTTATGAGGATTGACTGAGGGAATGTGGACTGCAGAGTTTGGTGGATAGAAGAAGGAGAGGTGATATGATCATGACTTTTAAACTGTTGAGAGGCAGTTACAGGGTAGACATTGGAGAGTTCTTTCACTTGGTGGAACGGCAGGAAGCAGCGATGACAAGCAGCCATCCCTGGAAGTTACAAAAGGAGGATGTACGCAAGAGGGTGAGGAGTGGTTTCTTTGTGTAGAAGATGGTTGAACCTTCGAATGCATTGCCTGAGAGAGTGGTTGGAATGGGAACGGTCAAGGAGTGGTATGATAAACTTTGTGTTTCCTAAAAATGACCTCTCATGATGAGTCTTGACTCCATGGAGGCCTAGATAATAATAATAATAATATTTTAATTCAGTTATTTCTAAGCAGTGCTTACAAATTAACCTAATATTACTTTAGTCACCTTCTTTGCACTTACGTGATCCATATAACCCTGCAAGTAAATTAATCCTTCTTTATGCATTATTTGACAACATTGAACAATTTCTGCAGTATAATAATAATTATCACATGTAGTCAAAGTCTCATTTTTCAGAGTTACTTGCCCAACCCCCCTTGTTTTGTTTTTTGAAATCCAGTGTCCTACTCATGCCAAAGAAAATACAAATTAAAGTAACTAACCCTAATATAATGCTAGAATTGCTTAAACTGTTTACCAACTAAACTTACTCTAAATTAATTCTTCTTTATGTATTATTTGACAACATTGAACAATTTCTGCAGTATAATAATAATTATTACAAATGCACCTCCAAGGACTCAACAAGGGAGGGCCCATTTAGACACTCACTTAAATATCTATCATATCCATTTTTAAAAATTGTGGAAACAACTAGATTTTATAGTAAAAATAACAAATTCATTTTAATATAAATCAAAATAATCACTTGATGTGTTGACCTTCATGATCAGTGTATAATTACAAGCTGTGAACTTCACTTTTTTGGATTTGTTATGGCCCGTTTGGTTAACTTTTCATAATCGAATTTGACCTTCCTCATCATGGTCATCACTCTTTTCACAATATCAGATTCACAATATTTTTTTTAAGGCAATCGCTGACTACTTCCCTACCCCATGCAAAGGCACTGCTTCAATCGGCCTTCTCAGTTTATTAGAAGTGCCTGCCTTATATACGTATGATCCTTCTTAGAGCTCCCACATGCATGGCACTTCTCAGGTCTTGATTATTCTCCCAACTGGAGGCATAACAGTCAACTCATTTATAGACAGATTTTTTTTTTTTTCACCACGGGTTTTGAGAGAATGTGCTAAAGAACTGACAGCTCTGTTGACCTGGCTTTTCAATAAAAGTCTGGCTGTAGGAAAGGGACCCAGGGAATGAAAGGAAGGTAAGATAGTGCCGCTGCATAAGGGCGATAGCAGACTGGAAGTGTCTAATTATAGGCCTGTTTGTGTGTCATCAGTTAAGGTCTTGGAGAAATTAGTGAGGGACTACATACAGCGTTGGGCAGATGAGGGTAATGTTATCTGTGACTACTTGCATTCCTGTATTGCGAGTCCTCACCATCACATACTGCTTCAGGTAGTTATCCATAAGTATTCTGTAAATTCATTTTCCTTTATCTTTCATGCTTTCTTTACTCTCCAGTCTATAATCCCCATAGCTGAATATCACCCATAATAATATACTTCCTTATATCCATGAGATCTGGCTATGCAGAACTGCACAGACAAATCTCAAGTGAATGTGAATCCTGCTCTGCAGTACCATTTACTTTCTCTGCAATCATCAGTTGTTGTTTTATTTATGTCTACTTATGTCTTTACTTATGTTTATCCTCCCTGAATAAACTGAATCCATCACATTCTATTCCTGCAACAATATTCTACTCTGTCAATTAGGTTTCACTAATAATGACAGTTAAAAATAAAAAGATCAACGTGAAATATAGGTAGCAAAAAAATATATTTTTAAGAACATTAAAGAATGTACAAAATTAAATCGTATAAAAAAATGAAGATATTAGAAGAGAATTAGATATTTATATCAAAAGTTCAAGGAGTACAGAGAGAGAGAGAGAGAGACAGAGTATTTTTATATAGACTACCAAAAGAGGGAGACAAATATAGACCAAAAAGGAAAAAGGAGACCATTTGCAAGAAAGACAAAAAGACTACTGAAGCTAGAAAGGATTTTTCCTCATTGAGATTAGACAAACATTCCGGCCTGAGTGGTTAGCGTATCCGCTCTCCAGCCAAAAGGCTGTGGGTTCGAATCCCGCCGTGGGTATGGATGTTTGTGTTTGTCTGTGAAAATACTTGTAGTCACGGAGGGAGGGAGATGACATTGGTGTAGTTGCAGTTCATTGTGGTTGGTGGATTGAGTGGTGGAGACAGAGTTGTAGAGAAGGTGCCCTCTCCTTTTTTTTCCCCCTTCCATAGTGCAACTGGAAGAATGATGGTATGTTGCGCCCTTCGATTGGAAAAGGCCTAAGTTTGATTCTTGTCATGACAGGAGGAATCATTACATGGCTTTTTCAACTGAAGGTGAGTTAGTCCATCTCATATGGAGGTAGCAAGGTTTTTTCTCCCGAAAACTTGGGTTTGTCATCCCGCATACAGACAAATCGGCCCTTCAGAACACATGCAATTTACAGACAAAAAATACTAGTTGTAGTGGTGGAGACGGAGAGTTGTACAGCAGGTGTCCTCCCACGATGAGTCTTCGGACTCCTTGGAGGTGCCACGAATAATAATAACATTTCATGAGAACAAATATCTAGCTATTAAATGGCTAAAAGTAACACATACGTTTATCCACAAGCAAGTGCTGATCTATTAGTTCAGTGGAACAGCAAGATGATAATGCAAGTGAATGATGATGATTAAGAATTTGTACATGTGAAGATTAACCAAACATATTATGTAGAATTTTCTCCAGTAAATGGAGAAAGTTTTCTCCAGTATGTTTTTCCAAGAAGAACATCATAAATGATTCCATAGTTATTGATCACAGTGAGATCTAGTGAAACATGCTTTAGACTCTAGAGTTAAGTCTCTAAAGCAGAATAGCTGTCCAAAGTAGAATAGAGTCTAAAGTCCTAGTTAGAACTCTAGACTTTATTCTACTAAGTTTCACTTTACTCTGTATTGTTGTGTTTATAGTATGCAATTTATATTGTACTCATTGATGTCTCTGTGACCGAAATAAAATACTTGAAGCATTAAATAGTTGTTTAATTCTTCTTTTGCACTGTTTCAACTCCACTGAGCCTCTAATATGCAATGTACAACAGTAATAAATATCTGTGAAGTAATACACTTTGCAAAAGGCTAAAGTGACCAAAGAATATGAAAAAGATGGAAATATGTAGGTGGTCTGAAAAGTTCTCAGCCTTGACCATAGATGGCAACACTATTGGCATAATTTTTTTTTTTCTAAGTTAGTATATCTGTCATAAGCATCCATGTGAAATTGCAAGTCATTCTATCAAGTAATTCATTTTATACAGCTGTGTGAAGCAAAAGTGTTGTCTGTATCCCTTGAAATGGATAAAATTAAGTATCGTGCAGTTATAAATTTCTTTGTAAAAGAAGGTTTAACGTCAAAAGAAATTCATTCGAAGTTCATAAAAGTTTATGGGCACTCTTCTTTGTTTTCGACAGTTAAGAAATAAGCTGCCGAGTTTAATTGTGGCTGTACCGGCCTTGAAGATGATCCACGTGAAAGACATCCAAAAGTGTAACAACAGCAGAAATCATTGATCGAGTGCACGATATGGTATTGGATGACCGGCAAGTCAAAATGCATGAAGTTGCTGAGACTATAGGCATTTCAAAAGAATCTGTAGGACATATTTTACATGAAGAATTGCAAATGAAAAAGCTTTGTGCAAGATTGGTGCCACGCTTGCTGACAGCAGATTAAAAACGCACTCATATGAAAATCTCTAAACAGTGCTTTAGCATTTTAACAAGAATAAAACTGATTTTGTGTGTCAATTTATTACTATGGATGAGACTTGGATTCACCATTACACACCAGAATCCAAACAGCAATCAAAACAGCAGACAGAAGCAGGTTGTTCAGTGCCAAAGAAGACAAATTCAGTTCCATCAGCAGGAAAGGTCATGGCATTGGTATTTTGGGATGCTAAAGGCATTTTGTTTATTAATTACCTTGAAAATGTAAAACAATATGCGAGGAATATTATTTTGATCTTTTAACCAGACTAGACAAAAAAAAATCATCTTTCATCAGGACAATGCACCTGCCCATAAAGGTGTTTTGGCAATGGGAAAATTAAGGGATCTGTACTATGAATTGTTGGAACATCCACCCTATTCCCCAGATTTGGCTTCCTCTGACTTCTATCTCGTCTCAAAACTAAAACTCTTCCTCGCTGGTCAGTGTTTTTCTCCGAATCAAGAGGTGATTGCAGCTGTAGAGGGGTATTTTGCAGATCTTACTGAGAACCACTACAGGGACTGAATAATGGCATTGGAGCATCGCTGGAATAAATTTATTAGTCTTAAGAGAGATTATTTTGAAAAATAAAAATAATTTTGAAGATATAAATTTTTTCACTGTTAGGCCGAGAACTTTTCAGATCACCCTCGTAACTGGAGAAATATCAAATTGTTAAATTTGTGATCTTTGTAAACTTCATAAGAGAATTTACTTGATCACAATTTAACAAGTAGAAACCTTAATAAGAAAATCGTGCTTGCATCTTGATTGTATAATATTAGAAAAATGAGATAATTAATTTACAGTATTTAGTTATAAGAACTTTGCATGTAAAAGACTTGCTTGTTATACACTTGAAACATGAGATTGTAAGTTATGCTAATTCTTAGAAAAAATGGGTGAGCTAATAGAGTTTGATAAAGCTGACTCATAGGGTTACCTAGAACCGAAGTAAAGTCCAAGGTCACGGTTCCCGATTTAGACATTGCTGTGGGTCAGTCGCATGCACACAAGGGCCACCAAAGATGAAAAGTTCAGCAGGGAGACGCTACGCTAACAGGTTAGGAGAAATGTATCCTAATATTGGGGGGGGGGGGGGGGGGAGAAAATTAACTGCAGGAGGTGCCAGTAGAGTCATAATATAAAAGGGTTAACCCCCTTTTATATTACATAAAAGGGGGTTAACCTGTACATAAAAAAAAAAGAACGTTATTTCGATGTCGATGGTTTCAAAAAAATCTAATAGATTCGTCTGACGTCATAATGTCTTTTTCTTGTCACGCAAAATTTCTTCATAGCAAGCTAATGATTTTTTTTTATTCCTTGCCTTGTGGCTACAACTCGTTCCTTGTTAGAATCTATGTCCTCCAAAATCTGTAAAACCTTTCTTTTATGATTGTTCTTACTGTGGATTCCTGTAGATCAAACTTCTTTGCTAGCTCACAAATTTTCATTCTGCTTCAAAATCCTTAATAATATCGAATTTTGTTTCCAAAGTCAATGTTTTTCTTTTCTTGCTAGCTGTGGAAGAATCGGACTTGCTTCTTTTGGATGACATTATTATTTTTTATGTGATAAAATTTTTATCAAGAACATAACATTAAACAATTGCAGGGTTTGTAGACTATAAAAATAGTGTATGAATGGAGACCGTGCGAAACATGTAGTGCTTGTTCACAACATGTGCGGCAGGCGCCAAACAGATACAACTAGTGGCGAGGCATGAAGCAGGATGGGAATAAGTACATATAAGAAACCGCATAACTCCGGATTCGCGTAAGTTGGGGTATGACTGTACTTATAATAATATTATAAATTTTTGGGTGATCAGAATGGGATATGTGAAAATCAGCACAAATTAATTTAATGATGTTTAAATTGTTTAATTGCTGTTTAATTAATTATTAATAATAAACAATCAGCTAAATTAACAATTAATTATTAATGAATACATTACAAAATAACCAAGGTGTTCCATTAAAATTTAAGGATTTGTGAAGTGTTCTGTCGTAGGAAAAGTTTGGGAAACTCTGTCCTAGAGGAATTTTTATGTGATATTTATACCATATTTGCATTATCATCATAACAGATTTCCCCTGGATGTTGTGGAGGAAGGACTTAACAAAAAAAAACTTAAAATTAGTTCGTACTTGGTGAGATCATCAAGTATGCACACACACACAAAGTTGAAATAAGTATTGGAATACTTGTTTTAAAATGAAAAATGCTGATATATACATTCCTGTCATCATCATAGTCTATACTGCAGTATATAAAGACGGATATATTCCTATTCAGATATATCCGTCTTTCTACCACTTTCTCATCCCTACAAAATCCAGAAGACGAGAACTGAGCACAGTAATCCAGATGTGGATGTATAAAGTGGCATAACAACTTCCTTATTTCTACTTGTTGGTGTGTTCTTCAATAGCCAAGTAATATTGTGAGCTACTTTAGCAACCTTAGAATATGCCCTCTAAACTTTAACTCTCTGTCTACCATCCATCCCTAAATCCCTAGCTTCATTTTCCAGGAGTACAGTTCCATCAGTTTGGTACAGAGTTTGTAATCCACACCAAAATGCATAACTTTACATTTCTTCACATTAAACTGACACCCAAGTATCTTATGCCAATACTGACAGCCTACAGTATCTAAATCATCCTACAAACTCCCATGTTGCCTTGATTAACTATTACTCTACCTAATTTTGCATCATGAGGAAACAACTGAATATTTCCTTTCAGGACATTCTCTATATCCTTTATGTACAAATGAAACGATAGTGGTCTCAGCACTGAACCTTGCTGCATACCATTAGTCACCTATTTTCACCTTGATTCTACCTCTCCATATACCACTTTTTGATATTTGTCTAGCAGCTTCCCTCTTATCCACATAACCAGTGTCATATCCATCCCCATTTGTTCTAATTTTCATAGCAGAGTTCCATGTAGTATTCAGTCAAATGACTTTGCAAAATCTGGCAGAATCATCGCATAGTCATTTCCTTTATCCAACTCAGCTGTTAATGTATTATAAAAAGTTAATAAATTACTAAGACATGACCGATACATTCGGGTGCTTAAGGGTCAAAGCTGTATAACTGAGAGGAGACCTCCACATAGCCTCTAAAGGAATGCGGAGAACCAACCAGGGATTCTGACCTAATGTCCAATCCTCACCTTCTCATGGTGCACCCTGTTGGGTATCTACCTGGATACTGAACGAATGAGGATGAGCTGCCAATTTGGGATTGAGCCGACCAAATTTTATTGTTATTGTCTTAAACCAATATAGAAAATGATGGTACAACATGACAAAATTTCATGCCAGCTGGGGCGTTGCCCGGTTAAACAAGGCCCCCATTGTTTTCGCCAGGGAACCAGGGCGAACATCGAAAATCACACCCCAACTCAACATCAAAGTTAAAGATCGGTACTATCAACGTAAGAAGCCTGAATGGCAAAGAAATGGAGCTAGCTGAGGAATTAGATAAGTACCAGATCGACATAATAGGGGTGACTGAAACAAAAAAGACAAAAACTGGTGAGATCTTTCTGAGCAATAAATACAAAATGTTATATTCGGTAAATAACAATCAAGGAAAAGAAGGAGTAGTCATAGTATTCAACAGAAAATAAGAGGCTAATCTTCTTGAATGGCAGGCAGTCTCAAGTAGAGAGATGTGGGCAAATATCAGAATGGGGAATTGAACAATGAGACTTATATGTGCCTATGATCCCACAGAAGGTTCTACTAAGTTAGAAGTGGAGGATTTTTTTATGTTTTAGAAAAAGCAACTGACACAATGAAAAAGTAAAAGTTGATCCTTGTTGGAGATCTAAATAGCAGAGTAGGAAATGATTGTCAGACATACAAAACTATTTTGGGAAAATTTGGAGAAAAGAGCAAAGCTAATAATAAAGGCAAATACCTGTTGGATTTCTGCTCAGGACATGGACTGGTTGTTACTAACATCATGTTCCAACATAAAAATGTGCACAAATTCACATGGAGAGAAGAGGCAAGGAATAAGAAAAGTCTCATTGACTATGTTATTGTTCATAGTGATGTTTTCTCCCTGGTGCAGGACACCAGAGTGTACAGAGGATTTGAAATTGGAAGTGATCACCATTTAGTCTTGAGCAAGATAAAATTGAATTTCATATTGAAAAGAATAACATGTAATAAAGATTTAAAGCAAATAAAAGTTGAGTAGCTCTCAGATGTGAACTGTAGACTAAAATACACAAAGATTATTGAAGAAAAAATGAAAGAGTTTGAGAACAGGAACCAAACCTTGGAGATTCAGTGGCAAGCCTTGAAGAAAACCTTGATTGATCCAGCCAGAGAGGCATGTGGTGAGGTTGTCTACAAGGATAGAAAAATCAGAACTCCATGGTGGACACAGGAAGTTAAAGAGGCAGTGAAGGAAAAGAAGAAAGCATATCAAAAGTTCCTGGCAAATAAGTCAGCTTTTGCTCTTAGAGAATACAGAGACAAATGTAAGAAAGCGATACACTGTGTAAAACTAGCTAAACAAAAGTCATGGGAGGACTTTGGCAAGAACATAGAAAATAAATATCAAGAAGGTGGTAAGATATTCTGGAGGTTGTTGAAGAAGCTTAGAGGAGGAAACAGTGCTGTAAAAGGAGTTAGAGATGATAAAGGTGATATGAAAACGGGGGAAAAAGATATCCTTGAAGTATGGAGTAATTACTTCAAAAAATTGCTAAATGAAACAAGCAATGAGAGCACAGTGGTAAAAAACACTGACCAGGCATGCAGTCAGGAATACATATCCATACTTGAAGTAGAAAAAGCCATCAAAGGCTTGAAATGTGGAAAGGCAGCAGGAGTAGATATTCGACCAGAAATGCTGAAGTATGGTGGTATAAAAGTCTTACAGTGGCTGCACTGCATAGTTCAGAAAGCCTGGACAGAGGGCCGAATTCCTGATGATTGGAGTAGAGCTCTAATAGTACCCATATATAAAAAGGGAAATAAAACTGAATGTGAGAATTACAGAGGTATTTCCCTACTGAGTGTTCCTGAGAAGATCTATGCAAGCATACTTGAGAAACAGTTGAGAAGAATTGTGGAAGAAAAGCTTGGTGAAGAACAAGCTGGATTCAAGCCAAATAGAGGCTGTCAGGATCAGATCTTCACTTTACGACAAACAGTTGAGAAAGCATGGGAATATAACAAAGATCTGTATTTAAGTTTTGTAGATTTGGAAAAGGCATATGACAAGGTGCCAAGAGAGAAGCTATTCAATACGCTACAGTTATATGGTGTCAATGGGGCATTATATCAAGCAATACTTAGTCTTTATTTGAGTTGTAAGTCAGCAGTTAGAATTGAAGGAAGTACAGGAAGATGGTTTAATGTTAAATCTGGTGTGAGACAAGGATGTATATTATCCCCTCTGTTATTTATTATCTATATGGATCACATTATGAAGGAAAGTGGTATTAAACATGATATCAGAATTGGAGATGTTAATGTCAGCTCTTTGCTTTATGCAGACGATGTTATACTTCTAAATTAAACCGCTACAAGTTTGCAAGATTCCCTGACTAAATTGAATAACTGTTGTAATAGATATGGTATGAAGGCATTAAAAAAGACAAAGACAATGAAAATAGGTAGAATTGTTGAAAATGTCAACTGCGTTGTTAACAGGGAACCTGTGAAACAAGTAAAACATTTCAGCTACTTAGGCCCGATGTTTACTGAAGATGGTAAATTAAATATGGAAATAGACAACAGAATCAACAAAGCTGGTATGGTAGGCATTCAATTGAATAAATTCATATGGAATAAGAGAGAAATTAGTCAGAACACTAAATTAGCTGTATACAAGACAGTGTTCAAACCTGTTTTAACTTATGGATCTGAGAGCTGGGTCAGAAGTAAAACACTTAACCAAAGACTAGAAACCGCATATATGAGAGTCCTGAGAAAGATTAGAGGTGTGAACAGATGGCATCAATGGCAATATCATATTAAAAATGAGGATATTAGGAAAGAACTTTTCATTGTCAGCATCCAGGAATGCGTTAGCAGAGCTAATCTCAGGTGGTATGGTCACTTAAACAGAATGGGCAAGGAAAGATTAGCAAAACAAGTGTTCTCTGCTAGGTTGGCAGGAAAACGACCCAGAGGAAGACCAATATATAGGTGGATTTATACGGTACAAAGTGCCTTAGACTGTAGAAATATAAGATCTGATAATGTTGGAGTCTTGACAAGTAACAGACTGATTTGGAGGAAAATTGTAGATAGGAAGTTAGTAATGATGTAAATTTTTCATTTAGTACTATCATATCCTATACTCCCCTTGAGGGTACATGTCAGGAATTTGATGATGACTGATACATTACAAAGCCATGTTGCCTCTCATACAGCATCATATTCTTATCCACCCTTTCTTTTACCACCACACCTGAGATACTGATTGGTCTATAATTTGCTCTCTGAAAATCTTGTTCTAGAGACTAAATGTGGAACTTTTTTCAAGCCACTTCATGCCTCCAATTAGCTAGTGGCATCTCACACCAAACAGTGAAATTCATCTTACATTTTCAGATAATCACATCATCATCATCATACGTATCAAGGATTTAGGCCTATCATGGCCTGTTCAGGCCTTAGAAGTCATTGTTGAATCGTTTAAGAGGACGTCCTGGTTTTCTTTTTCCTAATGGCTTGTACTTTAAGGCTTGTTTTGGTAATCTTTCTGTTTTCATTCTTTGAACATGTTCCATCCATTTATGTTTATATTTTTTAATTTTTTCTATTACTGGTTCTTGGTTTAATTCTTTCATAATATCTTCATTTCTTTTGTAATCAAATAGGGTATACTTTTCTCATAAACTTCATTTCAGATAATCACAAATATCAAATATTCAAGCACATGACAGGGTATGAAACCATAGCCTGCTTGAACAGCAGATATGGTAAACACTCAGCCAAACAGACCAGAAAATTATGCAGAGAGAAATGCATGGTATACAGTCCATTTCTATGGAAAGACAGCTGCATATAAAACAAACATCAATCATGGTAATCAGCAATGAAGAATGATCTCACAGTGGAAATTCATGCTGTGGAGTAATCTATTCCAAATCAGATAAAACATGGCATGCCTGGGTGAATCAGTCTAGTTGTGAGATTTAGTGGCAAAGGTATAATGGTTTGAAGCTGTTTCTCCTGCTATGAACTCAGATCTTTGGTTATGCAGTACCAAAAAAATGAATGCTCATGACAATGTATTACTGTCATACTGCAAGTACTACTGTGACATAGTTTGAGGCAAATATGGAAATACTCAATAGTTGAACAGAACACTTTCAGGATGAGGAATATGAAACACAGACCGTATTAGTCATACAAAAAGCAATAAGATGGACTGGGGGGTCACAGTGAAGGAAGACTTATCCAAAGTACATTATCACCAATTAGCAGAGAGGATACCTGGAAGTGTTAAAAGTGTGATGAGGGATAAAGGAGTCAGACTATTGAGGTATGCTCAATTTAATTTTCTCTACAGATTATGCTATTTTGATACTTATTTCAACATAGTGTACACAAGTATAATTTAAGAAATTGGGAAACTTACCAATGATGACTTCCCAGTTTTTAACATCTCTAGTCACTTCATATGCACAACGGATTTCTGAATAAGTAACACCTCCAATTATAAATACAAAAAGTCGAGGAACATTTTTCACATTAGGAGTATTCTTGTCTTTATGCCAGTGACCATATCGCACACTGAAAGAAAATAAGAAACATTTAGTTAATGTGAGCAACATGAAGTTTTACTACCAATGAAATCAAGATAAAGCAAAACTTTATTGCATAATGATAACTGAATTTTAAAACAACTTTTTCTAAAAATTTTAATCATTATAAAAAACATACGAGTATTACACTAATTTATGTATTTGCAACTACCTTTTTGGCTTTGGCCTTCCATATGTGGTACGTGCCACTTGACTACTTAGAAGAGGGAAGCTCTTGGTGTCAAGTTTTTCATCTATGGCATCCTGTTGAACAATAAATTAAATCTTTAATTATACACAAATCAAAAGTTCCATATAAAAATGTGCAAGATGCCTACTGAAGGTGTTACCAAAATAATGGAAATATTGGGAGATGGATGCTCAAGTAATTTATCATGCTTAAAGAATTGATTGAGTTGACAGGGTTTGATCATTTCTTGGTGTACATGGATCAATATTTGAACCTACAAGCTTTATAAATATGGGTATTATTAAACAACATAGGAAAAGAAACACTTAATTTTTTTTTTTCTTTTATGAGAGCAGTTAAAAGTCTGAATTGATCTGTCTGAAGGATTACCAATTCCATATCGAGATGGTTAGAGATAATACAGGTGTAGTGAACTCCTAAGTATTTCCCCTGCCACCAACTACCATACTACTTCAATGATGTTTCCTGCACAGCAGAGAAAGAATTATTTGCCAGAATAATCCTCAAAGGCTCAACTAAATCTTGAATGTCATCAACTACAGCTCATGGATTTTAGAATAGGACACTACTCACTAAATATACTTCAGTGCTATTCATCAAAAAACATTCACGTGTTCAGTTGTTTGCATCATAGTTTGACTCATATAATCTAATAATCAGATCTCTTTTCTTTTCTTTCAGGCTTTCTAAACATATGATGGAATGCTGAATGAATCATTTCCATATAGATCAAGCTACACAAATAGGGTCCCTGATTAAACATGTTAATTATTTTTCTGTACTGTATTCATTCCATTAAACTTAATTATGAGGTTCCCCATTATTTTGATAAGCCTGCATATTTAATAGTTTTAAATAGCAATTACTCAGTGCAATCAATAAACAATTTCACAACTTATTTTGAACTTTATATTTCAAGTGGTACTGAAAACCACTAAATATAGTATTTCATTAAAAATAATGCTGAACTTATTACAAAACTAGCAGATTTTACAAACTGCTATGAATCAATTGTTACATGTAATTTAGATTTGGCATTTTGTTTATCACATCTGTCTTCAGGAATAATTTATAGTAGTATAACATAAACTTATTCTACTTTAAATATGGGTCAGGTTGTTTAAATTAGTGCAAAAAATAAAAAATAAAATAAAAAAATGCAAGAAAAATGAAAACATTAAAGTGGCAGAATAAACTATCATACTGATATTTTATACTGCATTCAAAAAAGTTAATGAGAGAAGGCAAAAAACAACTCATAACCATGAGATCAACCTGAAGATATTTTAAAATTTTTTATTTTATTGGCAATATCAGTATTAAAGTCTGTCTCTTTTACCTAGTGTGCTGTGATAAGTCATTAAATTTTAATTTTCATAGTAATATGTATAACCATTGCATATCTAAATGCATATAAATCTGATCCACAGAATCCAATTAACAGATAAAATGAGGTAAGTGAAAACTCAAACTTGCCAAATTTCTAAACTGACTTGTATTCCTTTAAAGATGCCAGGATATATCATATTCATCCAACATGCATGGAAATCAAGCTGCGATTCCATTTAAAAAAAAAAAAAAGCTAAGGATAAAAGCATCATCTAAGCCTTTCTCTAAAAACAGTTTCCTAACTCAGCCAAGAAAATCCTCAACCTAAATAAACCCAGATTAATGAAAAATTATGAGCGGCTTTACAACAGATAAATATTTTACATCTACATGGAAAGATGTAGTCAACTTTATTATTATTATTACTACTGTATGGACATCTCCATGGAGTCCACAGACTCATTACAGGAGACCCAGACTATCTACACAAGCTATCATACCTCTCCTCGAACCTATTAAACAGAAAATGAAAAATCTAGTCCCTATGATCTTTTGTTCTGCACCCTCTAGCTGGAAGATTTTTCTTTCATCAATCCTATAAAACCCTTTAAGTATTATTTAAATTAAGGGGATATTAAATCCCAGATTATTTCAAAGCTGAATATAGTAAACTATAAAAGTTTCGGCAGATTGTAGCGTAAGCTAAAGCACATAGTTCAACACTAGGGCAACTCGTTGCAAAGGTGGGTAAAGTTCTGATCACTATTCTTAGTATTACCCATAATGTAAAACACATCTCCTAAGAGATGTCTGATGTTATACATTATGGTGGAAGGTCACTACCCAGACCGATTTCAACCTTTATTGAGGTCTCATCAGCAAGTAGGTAGACCAGGTAATACTGACATTATAGCATCATAGTTTGACCCATATACCATATACTACCAACTTTTTGACAACTCATACAGCAAAGTACATATGAGTTGTCAAAAAGGTGCACCCATAAATTACTTAAATAGAAGAGCAATAGGCTTAACTCACTAAATAATGTTACATCGCCGAAGTGAAGCCTATTGGCTCCTCTATTTAAGTAATTTACGGGTGCACCTTTTTGACAACTCGTGTAGCAAAGTACATAAGTTCTTTTTTGCTATAACGTCAGTATTACTTGGTCTACCTACTCACTGATGAGACCTCAATAAAGATTGAAACTGGTCTGGGTAGTGACCTTCCACCATAATGTATAACATCATACATCGCCTAGGAGATGTGTTTTACATTATGGGTAATACTAAGAATAGTGATCAGAACTTTACCCACCTTTGGGTTTTTTTCAACGAGTTACCCTACGTGTTGAACTACATGCTTTAGCTTACGCTACAATCTGCCGAAACTTTCATAGTTTACTATTACTATATTTGGCATGAAACTCTTTGATTCCGATCTTTGAGTTTCTTCTTCGGCATTGAAATAATGTGAGATTTAATATCCCCCTTAATTTAAACAATGTTACATCACTGAAGTGAAGCCTATTGGCTCTTCTATTTAAGAAACCCTTTAAGTAGCTTAAATGTTTCTATCACATCCCTTCTTTTTTGCCTATCAACCAATTTCTATCCTCACAAGGAACATTCCACAGATTATTCATCATATTGGTTGCTCATCTATGAGTCCTCTCCACCACTTCCTCATCCCCATGAAACTAAGGAGACCAGATCTGAGCACAGTGATCCAGATGTAGACAAATCAAGGCCTCATAAGAGGAATAACAATTTTCTTTTCTCTACTTGTTAGTGTGTTCTTCAATAATCATGTAACCTTAGCAGACTTAGCAATATGCCCTTTAAACTTCAACTCTGTCTACCACCACCCCTAAATCCCTAGCTTCATCTATTTCCTAGAGCACAGTTCCATCAATGTGGTACATAGCTTGTAATTTATTTATCCCAAAATGCATAACTTCACATTTCTCCACATTAAACTGACATCCATTATCTTTTGCCCATACTGACAAGTGTATTTAAATCATCCTGAAAGCTCTCCATTGATTGACTAAACTATTACTCTTGTTTACTATTAATTACTTTACCTAATTTTGCATCATCAGCAAACAACTACTACATTCCCTTTCAGATTATTTCCTATACCATTTATGTACAAACTGAACAGTAGTTCAGAACCTAGCACAGAACCTTGCAGCACACCACTAGTCACCTGCTTTCTTTTTTATGACCTTGCTTATCAACCAGCTATTACTAGCTATTCAAGCACTCTTTAAAAGTTTAAAGAAATCCTAACTATTGGCAACAACAAAATAGCAACAGATCTGGGAGGCATTCATACCCATTCAAGTTGGCACCATTTACTATGATGTGGTTCATAACAACATAAAACCTTACAGAAGTAATCTTATAGCCAAAGAATACCAAGCACTGACATCTCCAGAAGCATAAGACAGTTATTACAAGGGCCAATAAAGAAAATGTTACCATATATGAACTTTGCTATAACAAAAAAATAATGTTAACTCCCCTAAGAGAACAAACATTAATTAATGGACAAAAATCCTATCACTTCAACTAAATAGTCTCCAAGTTGTTACTTTCTTTCTTTTTTTTTTTTTTTTTTGTTTTACTTAGACCATTAAAGTTGTCCACATGAAACAAAACATTTAACAGTGATCCTAAAAAATTCCATCAAGCCAGGAAGATTATCACTTCAAACTGTTTTTCCAATAAAAAAGAGGGATGAAAAAAAAATTGTGAATGATTGCTTTAACAATGAAAACTGCTATACTGCAGCATGCTAATATGACCAAACAGACATTAGTCTTAAAAGTTTATTTTTCACTTGGTTAGACTATAATAAATTTAGTTTAATCCATTATCCAAGTGTGAGCAAACAAAGTTTGCACCTGAAAGTATCTTCAGGACTGGGGTAAGGTTTGTACAACACCGGGCAACTCGTTGCAAAGGTGGAGCAAGCTAACATCACTCCTATCTCAGTATCTCCCATGATGCAAAACACATCTCCTTGCGGATATGTATAATGTTATGCATTAAGGGAAGGGCCACTACCCAGACTGGTTTCGACCTTTATTGAGGTCTCTTCAGTGGGAGCCAGGCCCAAGTGGAGATACTAGGCAGAAGCATTAGCAAGGTCATCTCTACCTATAGGAGTTGCCAAAAGGTGCGCCACCTTTTTATTAAATTACTCTGGATTTAGAGAAAGGTATTGAAAGTTTATTTTTCACTTGGTTAGACTATAATAAATTTAGTTTAATCCTTTATCCAAGTGTGAGCAAACAAAGTTTGCACCTGAAAGTATCTTCAGAACTGGGGTAAGGTGGTACAACACGGGCAACTCGTTGCAAAGGTGAAGCAAGCTAACATCACTCCTATCTCAGTATCTCCCATAATGCAAAACACATCTCCTTGCAGGTATGTATTGAAAGAAAGGTGTTGAAAGTTTATTTTTCACTTGGTTAGACTACAATAAATCCAGTTTAATCCTTTATCCAAGTGTGAGCAAACAAAGTTTGCACCTGAAAGTATCTTCAGGACTGGGGTAAGGTGGTACATCTCAGTATCTCCCATAATGCAAAACACATCTCCTTACAGATATGTATAATGTTATGCATTAAGGGAAGGGCCACTACCCAGACTAGTTTCGACCTTTATTGAGGTCTCTAGTGGTCCTTCCCTTAATGCATAACATTATACATATCCGCAAGGAGATGTGTTTTGCATTATGGGAGATACTGAGATAAGAGTGATGTTAGCTTGCTCCACCTTTGAAACAAGTTGCCCGGTGTTGTACTACCTTACCCCAGTCCTGAAGATACTTTCAGGCGCAAACTTTGTTTGCTCACACTTGGATAAAGGATTAAACTAAATTTATTATATTCTAACCAAGTGAAAAATAAACTTTCAACACCTTTCTCTAAATCCAGAGTAATTTAATAAAAAGGTGGTGCACCATTTGGCAACTCCTATAGGTAGAGATGACCTTGCTAATGCTTCTGCCTAGTATCTCCACTTGGGCCTGGCTCCCACTGAAGAGACCTCAATAAAGGTCGAAACTAGTCTGGGTAGTGGCCCTTCCCTTAATGCATAATATTATACATATCCGCAAGGAGATGTGTTTTGCATAATGGGAGATACTGAGATAGGAGTGATGTTAGCTTGCTCCACCTTTGCAACGAGTTTCCCGGTGTTGTACCACCTTACCCCATTCCTGAAGATACTTTCAGGTGTAAACTTTGTTTGCTCACACTTGGATAAAGGATTAAACTAAATTTATTATAGACATTAGTCTTAGTAGGTTCTTACAAGTGTTTAAAACTGGGAAGAGATAAATTGGACTGTCAATATTTCTGTTTTTTTTTTGCAAGAACCATCACAACATCTGTAACATATATATCACCATCATCAGTTTCCATCGGTGCAAAACCAGTTGGTATTTGATGCTTGTTTTTCCATTTCTCTCTGTCCAATGCCAGATGACTCAAATCCTGCAAACTTTTTATACACCACTCCTTCACATCATCTACTCACTCTCACACTGGCCATCCTCTCTGCTTATACCATCTGTTGTACCAAGCATCAAGGTTTGATCTTTCTGCTGTTATCCATTCTGCAAACATATCCAAAAATCTTTAGGCTTCTTTTGAATTATTTTCTTCATTAGATTCTCTTTTGCAGTTTATACAGTTCTTCATTTGTTACCTTTTGCACCCATCCAATTCATAGAATCTTTTTGTGACATATTCTCTCCAAAGTCAATATTTGTCTCATTGAGTCTTTGCCCATTACCCATGTCTCCCAATCATAGGGATAATGCATATGCATATAATGAATGTATGCATATAATAATGCATATGCATATAATGCATATTAATAATGATAGAATAATGCATATGCATATAATAAATATGCATATTTCCAGCAGTTTCAGCTTTATGGGAAGGCTCACTGATATACTTTTTGATATCTTGTCCACTGCTTGTAGGTTTACTTTCACTTTTGTTATCTGACATCTAAATCATGTGTCATGTTGCTTCCTAGGTATATGAAGTTCCTAACTTCTTCCTGCTCTTGGCTTTGTGAAGGTCATTATTTGCTTATTCATTCTCTTCTCGCTGAATATCATTGTTTTTTCAATGTTCATTATCAACTCATATCTCTTTCCTTCTTCACTTAACTTCAGCCTGTTCTTTCTACTTCCACTTCATCTTCTTCAATAATGACTATGTCATCAGCAAACTGTAAAGTATTTATTTTTGTACCTTGAATTGTAATTCCCCTTATATTATCCTTTATGACATTTATTGTTCTTTCCAAAAGTATGATAAAGACATAAAGACACTTGGGGATATTGGGCGTCCTTGTCTTGTGCCTCTTGTTGTCCAGAATTATCTTTCTATTTCTCCACAATTTCTCACAGCAGCCTCTGCATTGTCATTGATGTTCTACAATAGATTGTCCACTCCATAAGATTTAAGTGCAGCCCGTGCCATTTTCTGATCTATACTGTTGAATGCTTTTTGAAAGCCAAAACAGGTATAAATATTTTAATTATTACATAAAACTTTCTCTACAATTAATCTTAACATTAATATCTGGTACACAGTACTTCTGTCTCTTTTAAATTCTGCTTACTCATCTTCCAGATTTTTTTCCATTAGTTTCCTTATTTTTTCTGTTAATATCATCATAAGCACTTTTACCACATGACTCTTTAGAGAATTTATTCTGTAGTGTGTGTGTGTGTGTGTGAGAGAGAGAGAGAGAGAGAGAGAGAGAGAGAGAGATAGCAATCCCACACATGAGAGGTTGTATTAACTTACAGGACATTAATACCATGGGTGGGCCAAAAGCAGAAGAGTGAAAAAATTATTTATTAAACATCCAGAAATAACATTAAAAAATATTATTTCTGGATATTGTAAAAAAGTTAAACAAAATACGAGGGAGGCTTGAAATGTTCTCGGCCTAACAATAAAAAAAAGAATTTATAATTTCAAAATTATTTTTATTTTTTAAAATAATCTCGACTCATACATTTATTCCAGCGATGCTCCAGTGCCATTATCCAGTCTCTGTAGTGGTTCTCAGTAAGATCTGCAAAATACCCCTCTGCAGCTGCAATCACCTCTTGATTCGAAGAAAAACGCTGACCAGCGAGGAAGAGTTTTAGTTTAGGGAAGAGATAGAAGTCAGAGGGAGCAAAATCTGGGGAAGGAATAGCATGGATGTTCCAACAATTCATAGTTAAGATCCCTTAATTTTCCCATTGCCAAAACACCTTTGTAGGTGGGTACATTGTCCTGATGAAAAATGATTTTGTCTAGTTTGGTTAAAAGATTGAAATAATATTCCCTGGTTATTGTTTTACCCTTTTCAAGATAATAAACAAAATGCCTTTAGCATCCCAAAACACTGATGCCATGAACTTTTCTGCTTATGGAACCGATTTTGTCTTCTTTGGCGCTAAACAATCAGTTTCTGTCCACTGTTTTGACTGCTGTTTGGATTCTGGTGTGTAATGGGGAATCCAAGTCTCATCCATAGTAGTAAATCGATGCACAAAATCAGTTTTATTCTTGTTAAAAGCCTTCAAGCACTGTTCAGAGATTTTTACGAGAGTGCATTTTTGATCTGCTGTGAGCAAGCACGGCACCCATCTTGCGCAAAGCTTTTTCATTTGTAATTCTTCATGCAAAATTCTACACATTCTTTTGAAATGCCTATAATCTCAGCAATTTCACGGACTTTGAACTCGCCGGTCATCCAATACCACATTGCGCACTTGTTCAATAATTTCTGGTGTCGTTACAGTTTTTGGACATTCTTCACGTGGATCATCTTCAAGGCTGGTACAGCTTTGAAGATGATCCATGTGTTATAGACAGCTGTATAAAACAAACTACTTGATAGAATAACTTGCAATTTCACATGGATGCTTATGACAGATGCACCAACGTAGAAAAAAAGAAATTGTGTTGATATTGTTGACATCTTTGGTCGAGGCCAAGAACTTTTCAGACCACTCTAGTAAAAAAAAATTAATTAAATAAATAAATTTAAAAAATCCTCATGGTACTTAAGCTGAAGAGTCAGACAATGAACTGAGTGTGTGTCACTGAGGTATAGGAATAGTAGAGAACTGAGGAGAAGGGGAAGGATTGTGAACAGCATGATATGTAGAATGCGCAGGAAGAGAGAGGACTTGAGTATGTAGATGTACGAGATAAATTTGAAGGTAGGAGAGAGCTGTTTGCTGCAGATGGTCTGCGTTTGAGTGAGAGCAGCAGTGTGAAGCTGTGGAGATGGCTGATAAGAGAAGAAGAGTGCGAGAGCCAGGAAAATGAAAAGTAGATGGGGGAGACTGAATGGAGTTGAAAACCTCCATACTGGTTATGGATTGTCAGAAAGAGGCTTGCAGCATGCTGTATCTTTCAATGGAAAAGCCATTCTGTTGCATGATGCATTGAATATTGAGAAGTTCTAGTTTAAGATCCTGTGGCTTAGAACATACAACATGAGTTTGATGTAGTCAAGTTTTTATAATGCCTGTCTCTTTTATAAAGCTTCATCCATCCCTGAAATTCATCACACATTTTCACAAAATGAATTCCTTTTCCCTCACATTACTCCACTAACATCCCATTCATAATCTTCACTTGCTATCTCAACTCATCACTATCATACTTGAGTAATACAGTGACTATCTTTCCTACTATGCCATTATCTTTTACTCTCCTCAACAACCTCCTGATATCCATCCTTACATTCTTCTTGTTACCGACCAAATCATTTGTGCTTACTACCACTACCAACTCTTCTGCTTGCTTACTCTTCATATTCAGTATTTCAATCACTCTGCTTATTCTATTCCAAGAAAGCAAACCTTATGCACCTTCTCATCAACCATACCAGTAATATTAAATGAATCTTGTTTCACAGCCACTCTCAAACTGCTTATCAGTTCTTTTACACTGCTATCTTTTATTCCACTTTTACTCTCTTCCATATGTATCTGTTATTTCCCCTCATTTCACTCCACATTCGCTTCATATTTTACCTCATCTTCAAGGGATATATTAATTTTAAGGAAAACTGGTGACAGGAGATTAATAATAATATGAACTTAATCATGGTGCTGTCATGGTATCCTGTATACCCCCTTGGTGAATATCAGAAATTGATGATGATGTGTAAGGAAAATTCATATTTCTATACAGGTGCATTGAACAAGTGTTAAATAATGATTAGAAGGTTAGTTGGATAATTCATGTAATGTAAAATCAGTTCATGAGAGTACATATCAGGAAATTTATGATGATAATGGAGGAAATGATTTGCAAAATTGGGTACTGTAATAATTCAAAAGGATGTAGAGAGATTGCAGGATAAGTATAAAGGTAATGGAGAAGATGGTCAAAGACAAACTTCATGAATGGATGGATAACAATATAATACTCTATGAAGGATAGAATGACTTTGTAAGTGGTAGGTCACACCTTAACAATTTACTCATTAATTAATAAAGAGGATGAATACACAATACTACTCGATAGGATACCACATGGAATTCTTTTACACAAGTGAGAGCGAACAGGGATGAATATGAAGCTTGTGATACTGATATGAGGGTGGCTGATGGACAGATAATACCAAATAGTATATGGAGGAGCAGTATCCAGGAGAAAGCAGGTGACCAGCAATGTACCATAGGACTATGCTTGGTTATTTTAATTTGTACATTAATGATATAGGAAATTATTTGAAGAGAAGCTGGGTTGTTTGCTCAGTTTCTCTTCATAAGATAATGAGTATAAGTTTAATGGGAAAAGTGTAAAGTTAGATAATTTGAGATGAAAAGATTACAAGATGTGTACTAATTAATGGAATGAAACTATATTCCAGGAAATTGATGAAGCTAGGGATTTGAGGTTGTTTGGTAGATAGTGAGTTGAAGTTCAAAGGGCATATTGCAAAAGTGGCCAAGGTAGCTCATAGGATTACTTGGTCATTGAAACACACACACTTATACAAGCAAACAGAGATATGGAAGTTATCATTCATTTTTAAACAGTCACATCTTGAATATTACTGTGCAAGATTTGGGAATGAGTGTCCTAGTGAGTATTCAGAAGTGAGTGAGTAAGATGATAAATGGTCTGGAATGCTCTCTCTGTAGATAGATTGAGGGTTTGTGGGTTGCAGATGGAAAAGAGTGGGTATGATAGAAATAGTGAAGTTACTAAAGGGATTTTATAAAACTGACGGAGAGGAAACTTTTCAGCATTTGACTAGAGGAGATAGAACAAGGGGTCATCTCTTGAAATTGAGTAATAGCATAGTTAGTTCAATACTATATATTTACCTGGAGTGTGGTGAATGAATAGAATGGGCTACCAGAGTCTGTTTTGAGTGCTTTTCAGTAAATGTGTTCAAGAAACAGTATGACAGGTATTGTGTGGATAGTCTGGGCCTCCATAATGGGTGGGAGACCTAGACTATTCACATTATTGAGAATCTGTTGAGATTACCATACAGTAATAATGAACAAAACATTACGATACTTCATAAGATTAAATTGTAATAATTTTAAACACACACACAGATGTCCAATTTCATCTGTGTGCTGGAAATTACCATTGTTGCAAAGGGAAAGCAGATTAAAGTTAAGTAGAAATCGTATCAAACTTATATGGGAGGCCCATGTGGAATATATACTTTCTTACATGGTAAAAACATAACATTTTAAACTTGCATTAGGTATAAAACAAAACACTGCAAAGACTTCCTTTATTTATCTAAAGCTCACAAACTTCACAAATCCATCTCTAAGTTGCTTGATTATGAGAATTGTGAATTTATGTCCTACTTGTTCAAAAAAAATTCTCTTGCAAAAATTACAGGTAATAGAGTTTTACTTCTACTTTCAAAATTTTATTATACCCTGGAAGTACCAAATGGAATGTGCGAATTAAGTTAATTAAAATGAAAATTATACTGAATATTTTAAAATACCTCCATAATATCTTTAATAACTGGGGTCCAACGAGACATTTGATAGGTTTGTTCAGTTATGCGTTCCTTTCTTGGTGTCTGATGCACTTTCCTTCGGCTTCCCTGTCATTCAAAGAAAAAAGTTATTCAATTCAGCAAATGAAACACAGTTTCCAAGAATGTGTCATTTACAAGTAGAATTTATACTTAAAATATAAAAAAAATACCCATGTGAAACAAAAAAAAACTTACATCTGTAATAATGTTCACTCCTAAATATGCCATATTGGTAATAATACATTTCTCTGTAGCAGGAATCTGGGCATGTTGGATCAGTTTAGCCAAATTTTCTTCAGATATTCCTAAATAGACATTAAAGAATACAACAAAATAAAATAACTATCTGAATGCACATATGAAAGTATAAACATATCAAAATCTGCATTATTATTATTTCACAAATAATAAAACAGAACCAAAAAGCTTTTTATTATATCCTAGGAATAGAAAAATTTATAGAATGAAAACTTCAGTTTTTAAAACATGGCTCAGATGATGATGATGAATAAGGATGTTAAAATGAGCACAATTGTTTTGAACCTTTCAAATCTTTCATATATCATTTTTACTCATCTCAATCTGCCTTTTAGCTCTTTATCCAGTCTTATTCCCAGAAAACCACGTCTTAATTTTTTATAATGGCTTTTTTTTTCTACATCTTACTTTCATTTAAAGTGAATAAATCTCTTCTTTAGTATCATATTAAACTCTTCAAAACATATCCACAAAGCTTTTTCCTCTCATAACTAACTGTCTCTGACTAAAATGTGAATGAGTGTTTTCAAATGATACCACTGAGCCTTACTACAGAAAAAAAATGATTTTTTGCACTTACTAGTTACAAAAAAAAATAAGGATTATCCTACCTATCCTTTTAGATTTTTGTTAATCTTCATAAGAATTTATGTCGACCACCATTGCTGAGGTTGCAAACATGAATGACAACACCTGAAGTGAGACAATATTTAAATATTATTTAATTCTCAAAGATGCAATATTCAGGTTAAGAAATAAAGTTCAGTATTTAACATTTCGCAGTTGAGGAAAAAGAAAGGTATTAATGAAAGCTTAGAAAAAATAGCTTTCGATTTTCAAGCTAACCTAACCTATACTCTTGCATTATAACGTAATGTAATTTAAGCAACTCAAGGCAGAATGTCAGCATCTAAAATGCTAGTGCCATAATTGGCGTTAACACAAGATCAGTAGCTGGAACTTATTTTAATATCACAAACATGGAAATATCCAATATTTGGAAATGGATTTTATTTATACCTTCATTAATATTATCATGCACACTTTAAAGGTATGATAAAATGAACAAATGCTACATAAATTAACAAAATATTTGACTACCAAATTACCACCTATACTAAGTAAGTATTATCATTTGCCTTAGTTACTAGAGTTAGTTACCATAGATTTAAGTAGTTTTATCAATTTATTTAGCTCTTGCAGTTTTGTTAGCTGATAATATGGTATAATCAGAAAAGTATTTTCTAATCAGCTGATTATCGCCTCTCCCACCACCAGCATAATGAGAGTACCAGTTATCCAAAGAGAATAGGATTTGAAAATGAAGTGGATAGTCACATGGCCTGACAAAGGATTGTAGTTACATAATTACATAGGTTGAGCTACCAATGGATAAAATGGATGTTTTATTAATAAGTGCCACGAATAAGGAAGGAGGGAAATAATATGGTGAACATAACTAAGGCAATGATGCTAGTATATTATGCTTGTCTTGCTTTTCCAACTCAGTAGACCTGTTTTGTTGGGTAAAGTTTTTGAGGGATAGTCCAGCATCAATGTCTGACTACATTCTAATAGTAAGGAAACTAAGTTAAAAAATAAAAGAATGGTAAAATGAATGAATAGGAAAATTAAATATGCAGTCTGGAGAGTGAGAGAGAGTAAGATCTCTCTCAAGAATCTTACTCTCTTAGAGGGTTGACACCGGGGAGTTCTTTCGTTTGGTTGAACAGCAGGAAGGAGTGATGACAAGAGGCCATCCCTGGAAGTTACAAAAGGAAGCTGTGAGCAAGAGAGTGAGGAGTGCTTTCTTTGCATGGAGGGTGGATGAACCATGGAATGCATTGCCTGATAGAGTCGTGAGAACAAAAATGGTCAATGAGTTTAAGGAGTGGTATGAGAGACTGTGTTTCCTGGCGGGGGGGGACCTCCCGCGATGAGTCTTGATAGACTTGTTTCCTTGGAAGGACCTCCCGCGATGAGTCTTTTGACTCCTTGGAGGCCTAAATAATAATAATAAAAGAGACATATGGTGGGGGGGGGGCAATGACACATTGCATGAGATAAAGAAAATGTAAGCTAGGAAGGCAAAATGCATAAGGAAGGAAAGAAAACATAATGAGCAATAACTAAGCCAAGCAAGCCAGAAAAGTCTGGTTAAAAGAAAGGATGGCTGACTGATGACACAGAATTATTTAATAGCCATATCATGCAGGTATTTCATACTGGTAAGAGAGTAGCTTTTTGTTCAAAGTTTAAATTATGAACTGGAAGTGAATGAACAAGAGGTCATGTGTATTAAGGGAATATCATGCAGAATTAAATGTCTTGTTTAGTGAAAGACTTGAGGTATATTTGGAAAGCTCACAAATAACTAAAAGAATAATAAGATAGTGCTATTATAAAAAAAAAAAGAAAAGAAAGTTAATGGATATCAAAAGCAATGATTTCAAATAACAGTTTGTGCTTCTGAAGCAGGTAGCAGATAATGTTTTTAGAAATTGGCTTAGGTTAGGATCCAAAACTGAGTTGACAGTTTCATGATTCTCTATATATGAGTCAGCATTTTTAAAAAAATTGCTTTAAACAGGCCAACTTGATAAGCTGACCTGTTTAAAGGTGTTTAACTTGAGGTAAATGGTATCTAAGCTGAATATTAAGGAGAAATCCCAAACAAAAAGATAACAAGAGGTTGAAAAGCGGGAAGGAGTGATGACAAGGGGCCATGATGAGCCTTGGGGCTCATTTCTAGAACACACTTATAAAATGATCAAAACATTAAGTTGATTGGGGTTAATGAAGGTTAGTGCAAGTTATGAGAAGTCAAACAATGCTGATATCATAGTCCTGAAGGAGGAACTTCAAAAGATCAGCAGCATTATTATTATTTATTATTATTACCCCAAGACCCAAGAGTCAAAAACTCATCTAGGAGGTCCATTTATCATACACACAGCTCATCATACCACACCTTAAACACACTCAAATTCTCTGCAGACACCACACTCTCAGGCAAGGCATTCCAATCATTCACAACTCTGCATGCAAAAAACTGGCTTCTCACTCCCTTGCTCACACTCTCCTTATACAGCTTCCAGGGATGACCCCTGGTTCTTTGCTGATCTCCCACTGTTTTCTGTAGAACTTCTCTAACAGACTCTTGATTTTGAGAATATTTGGGGTGATGAGGCTCATTTTTATCTGAATGGGTAGGTCAACACTCATAACTGCAGAATTTGGGCATCTGAACATTCAGCAAGAAGCGATCCAGAAAGTACCACTGCATTCTCCAAAAGTATGGTGTGGCTTCACAGCCGATTTCATAATAGGACCGTACTTTTTTTGAGCGTATTACCCCTACAGGTCCTGTAACATGCTCTATTACTGGAGAGATTTATCGACAAATGCTGGAAAATTTTGTCATTCCTTGTTTTGCTGCAATACAGCAAACATTCTTTGCTGTATTGCAGCAAAGAATGTTTGGACTCCATAATTTTTATGCAGGATGGGGCACAGCCACACATTGAACTTTCAGTACAGCACCTTTTATGCCAGCATTTCAGTAATGAGAGGGTTATCAGTCAGTTCTTTCTGGCGGCATGGCTGCCTCGATCCCCGGACATCACTCCATGTGACTTTTGGCTGTGGGGGTATTTGAAATCCATTGTATATGTTGGTGGCATTCCCTACTTGCATGTCTTGAAAGAGAACATAAAATGGGCTGTTATGAACATCCAATCCGACTCCTTACGCTCAGCTGTAGAGCATGTCGCACACCGGATGCAATTTGTTGTACACAAGAAAGGTCAGTACATTTAAAATCATGTATGTGGTCCAGGGGACCCTAATTCTGATGAATAAAACATTATTTCCTGTGAGTTAAATCACTACATTAATTTCTGTCTCTCTCGCAAGTTGTTTTTTTAGTTTAATTGTTATTATTCTTATTCTCTGTAATGCACCACATATCCAGCTGGAATGAGTGAAGCAGCTGTCGCTTACACCATCGAAATGTTATTATTCCATTATTATAATTACGGCTATTATAGCCTGTTTTTGTTTAGGAGTGTCCCTTATTTAAATACATTGGCTATCAATACTCAGGAGGGGTATATATACTTAGGGCATTATATATACCCCTCCTGAATATTGATAGCCAATGTATTTAAATAAGGGACACTCCTAAACAAAAACAGGCTATAATAGCCGTAATTATAATAATAGTGTTTAAGAAGAGTAATATGGGAATTATTCCATTTTATCTGCTTTTAATGTAATTATCCACTTGTTTTCAGCTCCACCAGCACCAAAATTTCCCCATATCGGCGACTTTTGGTACTAAATCTTTTTTTCGCGCAAATCATCTCCCCATGCCTTCAAAAGTCTCAATATAAAATTTGGTCTCATTCCATTTATTGGTTTTAGCTACAGATGCCTTCAAAGAGGGAAAGTTATTTTATGGCCACCCTGTATATTAAAGGAGATTGTAAAGATATAGGATTTAAAAGGGGATGATAGACAAGTAGTTAAAATTTAGGAAATCTATACTGCAAAAATCGCAGGAGGAAAAAAAAATTCAGTTACTGCCATAAGGATACAAGCAAATATAAGGAGATTACTATTCCACTCTATAAGCTATGAACAGGCCACTACTGTACACAAATCTAATTAGTTTCAAGACAATGAGAAAACTCTGGGAGAAGGAGAGAGAGAGACCAGATAAGAAAAACTGAGGTAATATCAGAACACTGAAATATGAGAACAGATTATAAGAGACTCAAGACTATGAGAACAGACTAATAAAACACATCTGCATAGCCTGATAGGTGGTATGATAATAACAAAACTGGCAAAAAATTTTTACCAGAAGGAAATTATTCAGAGAATGCATGGAGAAAAAGGACAAGAGGCAATTTAATGAACAAAATGCAGACTAGGAAGATGAAATGCTTACACAAAAAAAGAGAAATCAAATATATCACTAATAAGGGTGATGAAGCTTCAAGTTGGTTATAATATATAGTGATGGTTTATGAGGATATCCTCTGAGACTTGAAACTCCACGGAGGTTTAATGGAAATAATTAATACCATTTTAAAATCATTTTATAATTGACAGTCAATTATCATTTTAGGATTTAAAAAAAAATTGAACAATTACATGTTGAATAGCAATTTTTATAAAATAATGCAATATTTTTAAATATTAAATATGAACAAAACAATATGTGACTATGCTGAAGAAACATGTCTAAGCTGATGTGTAATCCACAGGTACATTAGAGCTATGCTATGTAGAGTGCTAAGAGTACTTTTAATGTGCCAATATCGAAGCTCTCAAAATGAAGTCAAATAAAGAATTAAAACAATTCAAATGAGAAATCCAGATACACTCAGAGGGATAGAGACTCCACAGGGACTAAACAAGAAAAACTTTAATACACAACACAAACCATATGCTTTTTTTTTAGTAAAGATAATCAACATATAGAAAGAGCAGCAATTTTTTTTTTAAAATTGCTTACTTAATACAATAATTAACCTCATGAACCTGTAAGATTTAGAGCAGAAGAAAGATATGCATGTGTCGAATCAATCACATCAATCATGAAGATTATGTAAAACTGAAAGAAGCTCTTAGGAGGGGTTGGGGGGACTTTTCCATACAGGCAGGCAGGGGCAGCTCGTGCATAGGCACAGTGGAACTGCAGCACCCCCCCATTTTTCTCAATATATAAATATATTTATTAATTTATTTATATTTGCTCATAATATTTAATTTTATCATCAACAATCCTATATAATTCTCTTATTTTGTATAAAAAATAACAAAAATCCATCTTGTAGCACTTAGGAGAGCGAAGGACGCTAGTAGCACTGTAGCACAGTGTCATATTGCTACGCATGCAAGCATATGCACATCACAATGAGATGCGAGCTATTAGCATAATGTGGCACTGTCCATCGCGCAGTTCCACGACCGTTGTTTATATGCAGCTTGCGCCAGTAGTAGAGTGTTCATAGTGCTTATCATGTTTACTCTGTCTCTTTAAATATTTGGACATTACAATTAAAGAAATGGATTTTATTTTAAGTAATTTTAAATTATACCAAACTGTATAATTTTATCAATAATAAACAATATTTTTTCATGTTTAATTTTTTTAAAATTTTTACCATAATTTTGATATTTTATCTAAACACGTATACACTGTACTTAGAGTGTGTATGTATATTTCAAAAGTTGCAAGCACCCCCCATGATTTCAAGCCACGAGCCACCACTACAGGCAGGTGATCTGAACAAAAAGTGGCTATAACAGAAATCAGACCTAAGCTTTATGTATAAGGAGATAACTCCCTTTAACCTACCCTTAAGGCTTCAAATTAAATATTTACAATTAGGAAGTGACTGAAAAACATACCTCAAATTCTTGGAGCTGCATGGAAATTTCCAGTAATCCAAAATCAAAAAGTGGCTGTTTTTCAAAGCAGAAATCTGATGCAATGATAAAGTTTGGAGTGCAAGATAAAAGCAAAAGGTATAAACATATGCAGTAGACATTATTAACGTCTATCGCATGTAGTAAATAATAGAATTTATTAATTCCTCTATAATAATAACACCAGACTTCCATGGAGTCAAAAAACTCATCATGGGGAGGATATATATCAATGTGTCAGCATTCACTACACTATCAGGCAATGCATTCCATTCATCAACCACTAGCCATGCAAAGAAGCTGCACCTTATACCCTTGTTCACACCCACCTTACACAGTTTTCAGGGCTGGCCCATTCTTCTATCTCCTTTTCCATTATATGAAAAATTTCTTCCAAATTAACCCTGTAACAACCCCCTTACTAATTTCTCAATCATATCCACTCTCCTCCTCCTGTTCACAAGGCTTTACAAATTGCATTTCCTCAATCTGTCTTTGTATCTCGCATCCCAAAGACTAGTGACCACCTTAGTTAGGCCTCTTTTTCTAATACATCCTCATTACCATAAAAATCAGGAAACCAAATCATAACAATAATCCAAATCAAAATAATAATCCTTGAGGCCTAATTAAGTCCTTATACAATGGAACCATAACCTCTTTATTTCTGCATGTTAAGTTCACCTGAACCATTGCTATAATCTGATGTGATAACCTCAAATTGTATAATGTGCTCCAAGAACTTCAGATCTTTGTCCACCACCAATGCCAGATCTCTTGTCTCCTCAACTTCCCTTACAAATTTCTCCACCAACTGTATACTTCACATCCCATCATTGCCTACCAAATTTCAGAGCCTTGCACTTTGCAACACTGAACTGAAAGTTTCACTCACTTCCCACCTACTCAAGTTTTCCTATATGCAAGGCCACAACATTTGTTTGATTCCTGATTGTTCTCCCCAATTCTGCATCATTTACAAACAGTTGTATATCTCATGTTAAAACTGCCCAAATATCATTAATATACAAGTTAAACAACAACAACCAGCCCCAAATGATAATGAGATAATGAAATAGCAAGAGTTGTGTAAGGAAAAGGGGGTTCAGTGTGTGAATCTCTCGAGTGAGTTTGGAGGAAAGTTGGAAAGGTTTAAAGTTGATAAGATTGTATCTGAATGGGTTTGGTGTTGAGCATTTCAAAAGGCTATCGTTTGCTGAGAAGGCACAGATTCAAGAAGTAAATGTAGCTAAAGGTCAAAGGGTAACTGTGAAGCAGGATAGCATAGCCAAACAGGTTGTGACAGGAGTAAAATAGATAAGAGTTTGAAGATGTGGTTGTGGCAGGACAAGGCAATGGAATGCATTAAGGTGAGGATGAGACAGATATGAATGGTAATCAGAATCAGGAGGTGATCAGACCAAAGAGTGAAGTGTGGTATAGTAGAGAATGTTTACTTATCGTGTAAACATTCTTATCATTGGTGTTAATAGAATGGCTTCAAGTGTGAAAATTGATAGTACATGTGCAGATTTTGAATCTATGTAGTGTAAAATTGAAATTAACAAGCTAGTATATCTGACAGGATGCCAAGGAATATACAGCACAATGATTGTGAAATGTTTATGAAAATTGTTTGGGCATGTAAAAAGAAGGTGAGGCTGTTGGAAGACTTTAATTACAGGAATATAGAATGTGTATAGATAGTGTATATTAACAAGGAGAGTGAATTTGTTAAATTTCTGAGGGATAAATATCTTAAGCAGCACGTGAAAGAGGCAATAGCATGAAATAATAATTTCACAAGATATAGTTGTTAATAAGGTATTAACACCGCCCCTGGTTGGTGAGAGTGTTCACGAGGTACTTGTTTGGGAAGTGGAGAAATAAGGAAAGGGTACTACCCAAAAAGAATATACATGGAATTATAATGTGGGTAATTATGGGAAGCTTGTAGTCAACTAGCATCAAAATGTTGGGTAGATGACCTGTGCAGAGAAGATGTTGACAGTGCAAGGGAATTAATAAGGCAGTATCTGACACAAACATTGTATAACTGCATTCCAAGGGTTAACTGAGTAAATAGAGTAGAACTGAAATGGATGAAGAGTGAAATCAAGCAAGCTGTGTGGGGGAAAGAAATGGAGGAGGCACAAGAGGTGGTAAGCAGATCCATGAATAGTATAAAGTGCATGCTAGGAAGGTGACAAGTATAATAAATTTAGTTTAATCCTTTATCCAAGTGTGAGCAAACAAAGTTTGCACCTGAAAATATCTTCAGGACTGAGGAAAGGTAGTGCAACACCAGGCAACTCAGAGCAAAGGTGGACCAAGCTATCATCACTCCTATCTCAGTATCTCCCATAATGCAAAACACATCTCCTTGCAGATATGTATAATATTATGCATTAAGGGAAGGGCCACTACCCAGACCGGTTTCAACCTTTATTGAGGTCTCGTCAGTGGGAGACAGGTCCAGAAGTGGAGATACCAAGCAGAAGCAATGGCGAGGTCATCTTTACCAATATCTTTGCCAAAAAGTGTGCCACCTTTTTATTAAACTACTCCAGATTTAGAGAAAGATGTTGAAAGTTTATTTTTCACTTGGTTAGACTATAATAAATTTAGTTTAATCCTTTATCCAAGTGTGAGCATTATGGGAGATACTAAGATAGGAGTGATGATAGCTTGGTCCACCTTTGCTTGAGTTGCCTGGTGTTGCACTACCTTTCCTCAGTCCTGAAGATATTTTCAGGCGCAAACTTTGTTTGCTCACACTTGGATAAAGGATTAAACTAAATTTATTATAGTCTAACCAAGTGAAAAATAAACTTTCAGGTGACAAGTATATTAAAGGAAAAAAAGGTGCAGTATGAGAAAAGATTGACTGGTCAGGTCAAGGTTAATTCAAGGAATTCCTCTACTATATGGCAAGCAAGAACAAGAATAACTATAGCAGATTGACACTCATGAATAGTTGTGGCAGCAGAGTGACTGTTGCAAAGGGTATATATAGTATAATTATTGAATGAGCACTTTATCAGTGTATATGATACTGGTGTAAATAATGCCATACAGTATGTAGAAGGAAGGCAAGTATTAGGAAAACTGGAAGTGAATGAATCAGATGTATCATGTGTTGACTGGGTTAGAAGGGTGTGGGAACAGATGACACATCACCACATTTTTAAGGAATGTACACAACAGTTAGCTATGCCTTTGACCCAGTTATTTAATGAAAGTCTTGGAGTGGGTAAGATTCATAAGAAGTGGAAAGAGGCAAAATAGGACCACGCCACAAATATTGGTTCTAGGACAGAAGTTTCCAATTATTAACCAGTCTGTACAACTGCATTTGTAGTCAAGGTGATGGAGAGATTGTTTAGGAGCAGAATACAGGATTGGGTTGATGGACATAGTATTCTTTATTATGATCACCATGGATTTGTCAAAAGGCATGTCCTGTTTTAACAATTTACTTCATTTTATGATAAAGTAATGTGTGTTTAGATAAGGGTGAATCACATACGGTGATATACTTGAACTCTGCAAAAGTGTTTGATAGATTACCACATGATAAGTTGATGCACAAACTGCCAAAGATAGGAAATAGATAGTATATTAGTTAGATGGACTAGTGATTGGCTCTTTCACACGATGTTATATCATTTACAAACAAGTTAAATAGCAGGGGCCAAGAACAGAATCCTGGGGAATGCACTGGTTGCGTTCCTTTTTTAGACACTGCTCCATCCTACCAAATGATATAACATGTGAATTGCAGAGGCCAAGAACAGAATGTTCCTTTTTTTAGACACTGCTCCATTATACCAGCTTGCTGTGTATGCTGATGGAGCAGTCTAAAAAAGGAATGTAACCAGTACATTCCCCAGGGTTCTGTTCTTGGCTCCTGCTATTTAACTTTTTTGCAAATGATATAACATCATGTGAATTGCAGGGGCCAAGAACAGAACCCTCGGGTTCTGTTCTTGGCCCCTTGTCTGATGATGATGCAAAGATGGGGGAAAATATAAGCAGCACTGCAGCTATTAATTCCCTTCAGCATGATTTGAATAGACTTTTGATGATGGTTTCATATGCAATGAAATTCATCTCTCACCTAAAGAATCACAAACATCCCTGCCCATAGTGGGACAGGACCCCACAATCTATTGTTAGGAAAGCAGGTATGCTAACCACCCGGCCAATCTGGCTGGCATCCTCCATGGAGAGTGTAATAATAATATTCTTTCAGTCTGTGTTCATATGGATAATTCTATAAGTGCAAGGTGTTGCATTTTGGAGTGCAGAAATATGAGGCTGCATACTATACTGATGGCACTTTAATGCAGGAAGTGGATGAGATTTGGGAGTGATGGTTGACAGTAGACTGAAGTTTAGAAGGCATATCGCAAAGACTGCACATTGTAGTGCTGCTATGATAAGAGATACTCTAACATATAGAGATAAGGAGGTGGTTGTGCTACTGTATAAAGCACTGGTCAGATCAAACTTGGACTGTTGTACTTAGATTTAGTCACCTGATTTTCATTTTGATATGGAAACACTACAGAAGATCCAGAGAAGAGTGACTAAGACAATATCAGGACTCTAGAATGCTTGTTATGGAGGGAGTAGTTGAAGAATTGTTGATTGCAGAGTTTGAAAGAAAAGAAGTGACTTAATAGACATTTAAGTTAGTGAGGGAATTTTATCAGATTAATCCAGATGGGATTATAAAAAGAGTAGAAGGTGAGAGGGGAAGAACCAGAGACCATCCCTGGAAGTTATGCACCAGTGTGATGAAGAAAAGTTTGAGGAGTTGATTTTTTACATGGAGAATTAAGTGAATGGCTTGCATTACCTGAATATGTGTTAATGTAGGAAGTGCTCAGGATTTTTAAGATTCAGTATGATAAATATGTTGTCAGTTGAATGAACCTCCCACAATGAGTGTCAACTCCATGGATGGTATAATAATAATATTCCCATAATAAATTTAGTTTAATCCTTTATCCAAGTGTAAGCAAACAAAGTTTGCACCTGAAATATCTTCAGGACTGAGGCAGCCTGTGGTAAAGGTGGACCAAGCTCTCATCACTACTTGTCTTAGTATCTCCCACAATGCAAAGCACATCTCCTTGCAGACATGTATAATGCTATGTATTAAGGGAAGGGCCACTACCCGGACCGGTTTCGACCTTTATTGAGGTCTGTCTCGTCAGTGGGAGCCAGACCCAGAGGTGGTGATACTAAGGTGGAAGCAATGAAGAAGTCATATTTACCTATACGAGTTGCCAAAGATGTCTTTACCTTATTATTAAATTACTCTGGATTTAGAGAAAGATGTTGGAAGTTTTTTCCCCACTTGGTTAGACTATAATAAATTTAGTTTAATCCTTTATCCAAGTGTAAGCAAACAAAGCCAAGTAGAAAAAAAAGAAAAAACTTCCAACATCTTTCTCTAAATCCAGAGTAATTTAATAATAAGGTGAGACAGCTTTGGCAACTCGTATAGGTAAATATAACTTCTCCATTGCTTCCACCTTATTATCACCACCTCTGGGTCTGGCTCCCACTGACGAGACCTCAATAAAGGTCAAAACAGGTGTGGGTAGTGGCCCTTCCCTTAATGCATAGCATTATACATCTGCAAGGAGATGTGCTTTGCATTATGGGAGATACTAAGACAAGTAGTGATGAGAGCTTGGTCTACCTTTACCACAAGTTGCCTCAGTCCTGAAGATACTTCGGGTGCAAACTTTGTTTGCTTACACTTGGATAAAGGATTAAACTAAATTTATTATAGTCTAACCAAGTGGAAAAAAACTTCCAATAATATTCCCACAGTCTGTGTTCATATGGATAATTCTATAAGGTAGATATTTAAGAATCAAAGACCTTGTTTATGTATTTTTGGGAATCCATATAATCGGGGGGGGTCTAGAGTTATAAGGTTTTAGTTTGTTAGTGACTTCCACAGGCCAAGAAGTGACTTTCTTAAGGAGTCTGTGGAGAGTTCTAATCTGAGAGCTGGTAGGATTATATTCAATAGGGAGGTAATTAGTACGGTCTAGTACTAAAGCATTAAGCTTACCTTTGTAGTCCTTTTGATTTAGCACCACAGTGGTGTTTCCCTTATCCGCTTTGGTGATTACTATTTTTTTGTTATTCTTCATTTCTTGTAGAGCTGCATATTCGTCTTTGGATAAGTTGGTTTTAGGAGGTTTGGCTTTAGTGAGAACACCGACTACATCCAGTCTGACGTTGTTGGCGATATGGTTAGGAAGGCTGCGAATTCCAGGTTCTATTTGGATCATGATTTCCTCGGCAGGTATATTTTTAGGAGCTAGGGCGAAATTGTGACCACGTGCAAGTGCTTCAGGCTTTAAAACTACCGACGAGAGGTTGACTATAGTGTTGAGTGGTGGCTGTGGTAAGGAAGTAGAATTCTTTATCAGGTTTTCATATTTTTTCAAGTGCCGACTTCGTATTTTTTCAAATTCTTTTCTTGCCGGTGCGCATGAGACGTCATAAAGTATCATCCAAAGATCATGGCCGAGTGTATTAGAAAGCTTTTCCTCTAGCGCCCGTAAGGTTTTGTTTTCATCGGCAAGGAGAACACGCGTCACAGTAATTTGTTCTCTTAACAGGGCGAAGCTAGTGCGATTATAAATGCGCAGAGCTTTCTGTGACATAAAACGGTGCTTCAATTTGACACAATTAGGGATTATTATCCCGGCAGCGTTTTAGAAATGTCAGACGATTTAGTTCTGGATATCTTCAACCTCATTTTGCTGTATTGACGGGCCTTTCGTGCGATGGAATCTCCGTGGATGATCATAATTCTAGTAGCAAGGCTTATACGTTGGTCATACATAACTGGTAATTAGTTTACAGAATTAACAACGCATATAAAGTATATTAATTAAAGGTAACTTTAATGAATAACTTCTATATTTTGGCAATGTCATGTTGCCATCTTCGGGAACAAAGATATAGTATGTGCACGCAGGCACTAACAAAAGCAAATGAGGAAGAAAGCAAGAAACTAATATTGTTCCTAAAGTCCTAATGGTGCCCTCTGGTGGGTTAATTTGGTTGTCTTGGCAGTTGGGCTGAAGTTCTCATAATGTAAGTCTCCCAAATTTGGGATAGTTTCATGCACCTAAATTTGTTGAGGTTAGGAACGTTTTTTAGAGCTGCTGATGATTCCTTAAATAATCTCTCGTATTTAAACTTGCTGCGGTGTATTATTTTTGTTTTCTTCCAACGAATTCTACATCCAGTTTCACCAGCCCAGAGTGGCTGTACTGGTGAAACTGGATGTAGTCTTTGTGTTCTGAAATCCTGAGTGCTAAATCAAAAGGACTACAAAGGTAAGCTTAATGCTTTAGTACTAGACCGTACTACTTATCTCCCTAATGAATATAATCCTACCAGCTCTCAGATTAGAACTCTTTACAGACTCCTTAAGAAAGTCACTTCTTGGCCTGTGGAAGTCACTAACAAACTAAAACCTTATAACTCTAGACCTCCCCCCCCCCGATTATATGGACTCCCAAAAATACAGAAACAAAATGTGCCATTATGTCCCATAGTGGATGGCATTGATTCCCCCACATATAAATTAGCCAAACATTTAGCCAAAACGCTCACACACTATACTGGCAACACACCATCACACATAAAAAACTCAGCCCACTTTAAAGCCAGTATAGAAAACCTCTCGCTCCAACACACTGACATAATGGTCAGTTTTGACATCTCCTCCCTATTCACTAATGTCCCACTCAAAGAAACCCTAGAGCTCATCCAAGCCAAGTTTCCTCCCGATATCTCAGCCCTATTTCAGTTCACAATGACCTCAGGCTACTTCGTTTGGCAAGGAAAGTTCTACAAACAGATAGAGGGGACAGTCATGGGTTCACCACTTTCCCCACCCTTGGCCAATTTCTTTATGGAGACCTTTGAAGAGAAATCCTTAAACTCCGCCCCACAAAAACCCACTATTTGGCTTCGTTACGTGGATGATGTGTTCGCTATTTGGCCACATGGCTCAGACTCACTCCACTCCTTCCTAACACACTTAAACAACCAACACCTCAGAGTCCAGTTCACCTTAGAAAAAGAGGAAAACAACACCCTCCACTTCCTAGACACTTTAATCACTTGCCAGCTTGATGGATCTTTGGTTTTCTCTGTTTACAGAAAACCCACCCATACTGGCAGATACATTCACCAGCAATCCCCCCCCCTCACAACAATATGGGGTTATAAAAAACACTATATAACAGGGCAAAATTAATCTGTTCAGATGACAAGGCCCTAACTAGAAGTAAACCACATCCTTAACACTTTCTTAGCCAATGGCTATAACCCCAAAAAAATCCAAAAAATACTAAAACCAGTAAACCACAACCCCCCCCCCCTCCACAATAAAGATTACAAATCTATCACCATCCCCTACATCCAGGGCACCTCTGAGAAAATAACCAATATCCTCAAAAAATATGACCTTGCGTCTTGTTACAGACCATATAAAAAGTTGGCATCCCTTATCTGCTCTACCAAAGACCAACCACTTCCCCTAGACCTACCTGGTGTATACCAGGTCCCTTGCAGCTGCAAATTGTCCTACTTTGGCCAAACAGGCAGAACAACAAATATCAGGATTTCAGAACACAAAGACTACATCCAGTTTCACCAGTACAGCCACTCTGGGCTGACAGACCACGCCTTAGATACCCACCATAGAATTCGTTGGAAGAAAACAAAAATAATACACCGCAGCAAGTTTAAATACGAGAGATTATTCAAGGAATCATCAGCAGCTCTAAAAACGTTCCTAACCTCAACGAATTTGGGTGCATGAAACTACCCCAAATTTGGGAGACTTACATTATGAGAACTTCAGCCCAACTGCCAAGACAACCAAATTAGCCCACCAGAGGGCACCATTAGGACTTTAGGAACAATATTAGTTTCTTGCTTTCTTCCTCATTTGCTTTTGTTAGTGCCTGCATGCACATACCATATCTTTATGTTCCTGAAGATAGCAATGTGACGTTGCCAAAATATAGAAGTTATTCATTAAAGTTACCTTTAATTTATATACTTTATATGCATTGTTAATTCCGTAAACTAATTACCAGTTCTGCAGTAATTCTGTATCAGAAATTTTTCTAATCACCCTTTTTAACCTCACATTATTGGCAAATAATTGTATACGGCTAACCACACCAACCCTAATATTATTAATATTCAACAATAAACGGTTCAAGTACATTGTCTGACACTCTCTTATTCATGATACAAGTACCTATTTTGAATATCCACCATAACAATCTCCAGTGTGGAAGTCTGTCAAATATTTGTCAAAATCCAGAAGTGTTATGGTATATCCATTCCCCTTATCCAATTCTGCAGTCACTGTTAAAAAACATGAGCAAACTACTACAATAGACCTATCTTTAAGAATGCCATGATGTCTTCTACAAAGGATTAAGGATCTTCTGGATGCAGATCCAAATTAATCTCTCCAATACCTTAATGATCACCCAAGAGAATCGGTCTATAATTAGTTGCTTCTGTCCCAACTCCATCCCTGCAAAGATTCTGATTCTCCTTTGTGTGCAAGGCTAACTGCTTTTTACAGTTTGATTTCACCTTATTCTACATGTGGTCACTTTCCTAGCCTGTTTGATTTTATATTGCTCCAAGGTATAGTGGATTTATCTTGTCCCCACCCTGCTATTCTACCCATATGGAATTATATTTGTGTTGAGACTGAGATTTAATAACCAAGTCAAAAGTGCTGCTAATGCCCTTGTACATTCCTTCAGCACTCTTGCTGATATCCCATCCAATCACACTGCTGTGTTTGAGTAATGTGCTTATAACAGCTGAAATAAATACCTGCAACTCATTAACTTCTATCTTTTCATCTAGATCCAACCTCAGTTACTAGATAACTAATGGGTCTACCTGGGATGTATACCTTACTAAAGCCATCACTTAAGTTGGCTCTTCTTTGGCATCTGATGCTTCCTATCTTGCACATTCACATTCATTACCCCGATGATCATTGTCCCTTTTACTTGTCACATAGCAATAAGATTCTGATTTACCTTTGTTTGCAAGGCTAATTACTTTTCATAGGATGCACAATTCCAATCAGAAAAAAAGGAACATAAATGACACATTAAATATAATAACTATGGTAAGCTGGCCTGTCTGATCATGCCCTGAAAACTTTACATAGAATTGACTGGAAAAGCACCTGTTGTTTATATCACACCAAAACATGGTATGTATGAAAGTAAATTTAAGGAGGCCTGTGAAATTCTTATCAACCACCTTAATCTTAACAATAATGATGGTCTAAAAATCCCAAGAATATGGAAGGCACATATTCTAGCCATATAATCTTTCTCCCTATGAGTTAATTATAAATAGGACCATGCGTAATCCAGGATCTTAAATCTAATATAATTGTCATGTTAAATTAGGACATAATTTTTGCTGTAATAAAACAATCTATATGAAAGAATGTTTCTCTGATGTTGTCTTAAATAGAATATAGCTTTGATGTAGTTATTTTATTTCATTTCATTAAGTTATTTTAATTTTATTTTATATATATATATATATAAAATAAAATTAATATATATAAAATATATATATATATATATATATATATATATATATATATATATATATATATATATATATATATTCATATTTATATATACTGACTATAACCGAGACTAGAATAACAATTAAATTTATTCAAAACACAACATGTTTCAGATTGTCCAACTTCTTCAGGCATGGGAATATAGAAAGCAAGTAAACACTATAAGAAACATCGTATCACTATAAAATGACTATTATAGAATCAGTTAGCTTTGAACTGTAGCTACAGTCCGTGTTGAAGTTCTATTGTTAAGTAGCTGCGTGCGTCTGGTTTCACATGTGTGCCAATATCGGATAGCAGAGCTGAAAGAGTCCCGTAGATTATAGCTGAGGTTATTATTTATGTGATGAGGGTCCATAACAATTTCCTTAGACTCGACTATGCATCGCTCCACCTCGTCATGGCATATATGAAGGTTTGAGGTTGTCCAGTTTATCTGATGTTGACGGCCTTCATCATTTGTGTTTACTGAAAACAGTACATGGCTTGACAGGGCACTTGCTCTAGTTCTTTTGTAGGCAATGTCTCTCTGGTGTTCTTCTAGACGTAGGAGGACGGATTTTTTCAGTTTGGCCATAGTATTGCTTCCTGCAGTCACATGTGATTTTGTACACTCCTGGGAATTGTAGATGGTTGTGAGCTTGTTTGTATTTGCTTAAAATCTATCAATTTTAATATATATTAAAATCGTATATTAAAATTTAATATATATTAAAATCGTATATATGAAACCTGAGCACAGTAATCCATATGTGGACATATCATGTCCTTATAAAGAGGAATAACAACTTCCTTATCTCTACTTGTTAGTGTACTCTTCAACAGCAAAGTAATCTTATGAGCTACCTTAGCAATACACCTGTCCTCTCTATCTACCACCATCAGAGTACAGTTCAGTTCCATCAATGTGGCACACAGTTTGTAATCTATTTATCCCAAAATGCATAACTTTACATTTCTCCGTATTAAACTGAAACCCATTATCTTTTGCACATATTGACAGCTTATTTAAATCACATCCTGCAAGCTCTTCACATTGCCTCTATTCATTATTACTCTACCTAATTTTGCATCATCAGCAAACAACTGAATATTTCTTTTCAGGTTATTTCCTATATCATTTATCTACAAATTAAGCTGTATGATCCTTGTGTATCTGAACCTTGTGGCACAACACTAGTCACCAGCTTTTGCCTAGGTTCTGCTCCTCCATATACTACTTTATGATATCTGTCCACCAGCCATCCTCTTATTCACATAACCAGTGTCGTATCCATCCCCCATTTGTTCTGCAAAATACAGCAGAATCATTGTGTAGCAGTTTCCCTCATCCAACTCAGCTGATACTCCATTACAAAAATGTTAGTAAATTACTAAGGCAAGACTAACCTGTCAAAGCCATGGTGCACCCTCATAGAGGTATCGTATTCCTATCCACCCATTCTTGAATTTCCTTTTTGACCAATTTTTCCAGTACTTTACCATAAAACCTGAGATACTGATTGGTCTATAATTTGCTACTTGTCTTAGAACCAACCTTATACAAGGGAATTATTTTGCCCTCTTTCCACTCCCTTGGAACTCTGCCAGCATTGAAACTTTAATTAAAGAGCTTAGAGACATTGCCCTTGCACATTCTTGTAAAACCAAGCTGATATCCCATTTAATCCTACAGCTGTTTACATTGAAATTCTGCAATATTCCAAGAACTTCCAATGTATCCATGTCTATTTCCACATAAGTCTCTGTCACATATATCATAGCAGTAACCTCACTTAGATGATCTACCATTGCAAAGTGGTCACTCAGTAACTCAACAATTTTATCTGCTCCTGTCACCTCATCAGCATTCATTAAGGTTACTCTTCCATAGTCATTCTTCCTGTTACTTGCCACATAACAAAAAAAATGCTTGGAGATTTCCTCTGGCCTGCTTGGCTAGATTCTTCTAGTAATCTGATTTTGCCTTTCCTTTCAATCTATATCTCCATAGTTGAAATCCCCCATAATAATCACCCGACTTGCACTCTCATTGTACTGATTTGCTGACGTCTTCCAGATCATCCATGGAACCCCAGGGCTACAGCAGCAACCAACCATATAATTTGTCTTATCGACCTTCATCTCACACCAGACTGCTTCAAATGAACAGCCACCCTTATACCTTCCATAGCATTTTCTTATTCTGCAACTCATGCTTAATGATATTACTCATCCATCTAACTCCTACCTGATTAACACTCCTTATTTTTATTTTATTTTTAATTCTTCGTGTTACAGTATCCTAATGCTAGGGCAATAACTAGTACACACCAACTGCATGCATGAATGCATACATACATATAGTATGCATACTTTACAAATATATGTCAAAGCCTAACCAACACCTTCTCTAGGTATCTGTTCATCATTTACTGATGCATCCTCCATGCAACCAATGTTCCTTCCTTGAAAGGCTAGGAGGGAAAGTATTTTGATGGCTTAGACACTAAAACCTATCAACTGTGTATCCTAATAGGACTTTACACACCACATGCCTCTATTTGAGATGGTTATAGCAAAAAAAACTGGCAGTGAGCCATATTCTTTTAAACAATGTCTTTTAATACCCAGATTAGAAGCATAATAATCTAGCTTATCTTCATTTACACAATCATGGTCTCAGTTTGATCCACAGACTTGAATATCCAGGACAACAACATTACCATCTCTTGATGCCAAAAGATCAGGCTTTCTTATGCCTACCTCAGTCTTGATATTTGGCTTCTTTCTGAATGGCCGAAGCCAGAGAGTCCTGTCTCATGAGAAGGGTAGTACAATGCACTTGTCAAGCTCCAAGGATGGTATGGGGCAACTTAGTAGGCATACAATTTAATATAGCCTCTTCTAGATGCCCTTAACTATCTCCCATGCACTATCAACATCCCTTCCCTTGCAGGGTTTTATGTCATGGCACAGCTTCAAGCTTCCTCTTAAGCTTGTCATAATCACCTACCTTAAATTCCCTTTCTTGACAGGATATGCCTCATTTTTTACAATCTCCCAAGTCAAGACTGCATAGTCACTTTTCCCAATCAGAAGCAATGTGGCCTATGACCTGATCCTATGACCAGGTCAAATACTCTTGCACCTCAAATCACTTCCATCACATGCTGCCTCAAGTAATTATCTCTCAGTAGGTGTATAAATTTCATTTCATTCCTGCCATGCAATCACTCTTCCTTTCAATCTATATCTCCATAGTTGAAACCCCCCATAATAATCACCTGACTTGCACTCATTATATTGATTTTCTGACATCTTCTAGATCATCCTTGGAACCCCTGGCCTACAGCAGCAACCAACCATATAATTTGTCTTATCGACCTTCATCTCACACCAGACTGCTTCAAATGAACAGCCATCCTTCTGCCTTATCTCATATTCTTTTTTGCTGCGATTTATCTGCTACCATCAGCAGTAGCCCTCTTTCCATCCTATCTTCTCTATCTTCCGTGAAAATATACTAAACCCTTCACATTCTAGCCCTGTAACTACATCTGTTATTAGCTAAGTTTCACTAATGTCTATAACTTTCAGCAAGGTTGCACTGACCAATGCCAAAAACTCCTCCCTCTTGTTTCTGATACTTCTGGCATTAGTATATAGAAACTTCAGAATCCCTTTAGGCCTCCAACCACCTTTACTTCCTGAATGACTATCCTATTCAATATTTTGACTTGAGAGACTGTCTTTCAGAAGCCAGACAGCCCTGTCTCGTGAACAGGGTGGTACTATAACTACTTTCATTCTACTATAATCTAACACACATTCACCTGCATCCATCCTAATTGCTTAAGTTTTCTTGAATTTGAACTTTAAGCATGCTTGGCAAACAAAGTTCTCTCCAGACACCTAACACCAAGACAATTTAGATGCAGTTAGTTTTATACAAATCCTTTCTTTACGTCAGACAGGTCATAGGTCCACAAACTCCACATCATTCCTTCCACATAACCCGTGTATCGATTCTTTTACTATCAACATCCTCTTTCTCCTCAATTTGCCTCTATCATAGCATGGTAGGAGACTTGCAATTTTTATCTTTTCACTCTTTATTTTTGCTTCATCCAAAAAATCCTTCACATCCTCCTTATAAAATACCTCTCAATTCATTAGTACCAACCAATGTTAGTTATTGTTGGAGTAAATATGGAATAAATATATAACTTATTAAATATGTAAACATCCTGTTTCCTAAATGACTTAAAATTATTTAATAATATCTAGCAAAAGGAAAAACACTGGAATGTTGGAATAAGGCCATTATCATTCCAATATATAAAACAGGCAATAAGTGCAACTGAGAAAACTGTTGAAGAATAAGTCTCCTAAATGCTGATTATAAACTACATGCACAATTTCAAAATGCAAACCACATGTAGATCAACTTTGTGAAGAAAAAAAATGGTTTCCAGAAAGGACAATCATGCAATGACATAGCATTTACATCAAAAATCCTAATGGAAAAGCATTGTGAATTTAATATAGAAAGACACAGAGAGAGAGAGAGAGGGAGAGAGAGAGAGAATCTGTAGATTACCAGAAAGCCTTTGACAAAAGTCTTAAGGAACAAACTGTAGATTAACTCAAGAAGTTAAACATTCCAAACCAGCTGCTTGCAACAATAGTTAACATATATCAAAACAACCAAACAGCTGTAAAAATCGATGAAAATATTACAGAATGTAAATCAATAAACAGGGAGTTCTGTGAAGGATACCTAATGTCATCACACTTACTTAATATCTATATAGATGAAATAGTAAAGAAATAGAAGAAAAATATAAAACCAGCATTTAAACTGGCTCATAGAACTATACTTAATACCTTTTGTTTGCAGATAATCATAGCAAGAAGTGAATATCAACTCTAGAAATGAATATCTTGCTTAAACACAACTGCTAAAAAATTTGGAATATAAATTTCAACAGACAAAATAAAAAACATTAGACACACATATTCACAAGAATATCTGGATTTGCTTCATAACATTGAGAAAAACCTAACTATCCTTTCAAGTGATGATGCTAATAAACTCTGACTATAAGTCTCCTCAGTACTACTCAGAACTAAACTTTCTTCCCCAAACTTATCTCTAGCTGAAATCAAGGATTTCAGCTAGAGATCCTTGAGGACATAATAACCATAGTTATGTCCTCAAGGATCTAAAATCCTTGAGACATAATAACCAAAGCAGACAAAGGTAATGCTGTAATGATTATTTCTTTTAGGGAAACTTGTGCCATAGTTATATGAATTATTTACACAAAAACACAAAGCAAATTAATACTTTGTGTTTTCGTGAAAAAAATTGTAATGATATGGACACCACTGAATTGCAACAGAAAAATTTCTCTTCTGTTACAAGATCAGTTAATTTACCAGGAGATTACCCAAAACCCTACCAGACAAATTAACAAACTTAATTCCTTACTCAACAAAGTGATCAGTTGGATCGAAAACACCATCAAAAAATTGAATACCCATTTTTGTCGAATACCACGTTTTATGGCCTATAAAAATTTCACAAGGAAGGAGTTCCACTCAGACCCATAAACAATAAATTACATGATAACCACAGAAATTAACTTTAATGAAATGAAAGTACAGATAATTCATGCTGAAAATAACAGTACACAGTGCATAGAAACAAACAAATCAAAGAAATGGGAATACAAAGTACATACAGCAGTTGGTGGTTTAGCAATTAAAAACTGTTGCTGCATGCTAGAAATTAATATTAATAAATAATATTATTAAAAACTATTGGTTACATAAAATAAGAATCTCCCAAACTTTTTTTTTGGGGGGGGGGGGAGAGAGAGAGACAGTCGTTCTGATGTAAAAGGGCTTTACAACTTTCTTTGAAAAGGCATTCATATTTAAACCTGCATGACAATATCATGTATTCGATATAATATTGATGTTCGTTAATTATTTTTTCCACAGAATGGCCTGTCTGTCCAAAGTATGTTAGATTATATTCACAAGGTATCTGGTAAATGCCAGCTAATAACAGATGTGACAATTTGTCTTTTGTATATGGCAACAGGTGAGAAATTTTGTTGACAGGAAAATATGTGGGAATCAGATGATACTTCTTCAAAATTCTACCAATCGGTTCAGAGATGCCAGAAATATAAGGAATTGGAACTCCGCGGTCTGTTGAAGAATCCTGAGGTGTTGGAACATAGGAGTCAATCATCTGCTGGATTTGATTACGGTTGTAACCATTAAATTCCATTAACATTTTGAGAGATGTGATGAGCAGACTTTTGATGAATGTATCTGCCAGTAAAGGTAGGTCTTCGCTAAACACTGGTTGATAAATTACTGGAGACTGTGCACGTAAGAAGGATGACCAAGAATGGACAACTACCAGACTTTTCTTTTCCATGGTGAATTGAATGTGTGTGGGTGAAAGCTACTCCACGAAATTTCAAGTCTCTATCCATCACAACCCCCAAATCCTTCATCTCCTCCATCTTTTTCAAAATATCCCCACCAATCCTACACTTTGTATCCCATATTTGCTTCCGAAATTTTAAACCTTACACTTTGTAACATTAAACTGATATCCCCACACACTCGCCCATTCAGACTATTTAGGTTTTCTTGCAAAGCTACAACATCTGCTCTATAACTCTCCCCAACTTTACGCATCTCCAAACAACTGTATATCACCATTTAAGCCTTTACCAATGTCATTTATATACATATTAAACAACAATGGCCCCAAAACAGACCCCTGGGGCATGCCACTAGTGACCTTCCTCTTCTGAGATATCACTCCCCCATACACAACCTGTTGATACCTATCAGATAGCCAATCTCCAATCGAATGCCCTAATCTAATATCCAACTCCATCTTTTTATTCAAAGAGAATGCTGAAGCACTTCTCTGCCAATCCAAACTTAGATCAGAATGACTGCCTCTCTATTACCAAGATTTAGGCATCTCATCTTCATACTATATCATTCAATTCATTTTCTAAATTAAATTTTATTTAATTTCAAACACTTAATTTTAAATATGGACCTTAAATGTAATCTTATTTTATTGTAATCATCTGCTTGGTAGCATTCCGACATGACTGAGCTCTGTAAATAGGATTAACATTCTTCGTTCTAGCTTCAACCTGTGATTATGCTGATACACTGATAATGATGACCCCAGTTAATTTCTGGTTGAAATATTTGCAGTAATAAAATTATATTATTGTGAATACATGTCTAATAAACTTTATTATGCACAAATGCCATTAAAAATAGAAAAAAAAAACCATGCTTTTAAAGGATAATCTCCGGTCAGAAGCTGAATCATGATCGAAAATAAAATTTTAGAACAAAGTACTGCTTCAAATACCTCAGATGTGCTATATCATACACAAAAGAATCTGACACTGATATCAAAATTTCAAACTTCATAAATACAGGGATGATCAATAATATTTTTAAACATAACCAAGTTCAAAAGCATACAAGAATAAGAGTGAAGTTTTGGCAAGACCTTCTCTACCATGAAGAAGTGAATTATGGACAATAAAAACTGCAAAAAAAAAGAATAAGAATTGGAGAAATTAAATTCCTATAAAGGACAATAGACCACACACACACAGGAACAAAAAAAAAAGCACAGAAATACATAAAAAGCTAAAAACAGGCTCGGTACAAAATATAAGAATACTGAAAGAAGTGGACAGTTCAACAAAAACTACCTTAAAAAAAAAAAGATAATAATTTGATATCACTCACTTTGAAGATATAGAAGTCAGGGATGATCAAGAAAAAGATGGAATGAAACCAGAACAGGTCACTAGGCCTAAATTCCTGAAAGGATGATAACAACTTTGATTTATCCAGCTCCTAGAGGGTGCCTTGATATTAGTTCCATTTCAGTTACTGTCTGAACTGTTTCTGCTACAATATCATGGGATGTTGTTTTACAGCAGATGTAGCTGTGCTCTGAAGATGCTGGTTAGAAATCTAGAAAAATATCAGCAACTCAATAAATTTGTGTTCCTCTGGTGATGTTTAATACAATGAGGCACTGCTATGATGCTCCATGATCCACGTGAACCATTCTTAGTTAAATTTTGAAATAATGTAAATGGAGCAATAACTTACCCAAATTTTATTTAATGCAAAATTTTCAACTACATTTTGTGGTCATCATCAGTGCAAACTACAGCAAAACTAACTGATTAGTCAATTATGGACAGATGTAAAGATAAGAAAGTACATGCTTAAGAACACATCTTGCATCATCAGGATTAAGATACGAGTCACATAAATCTTGATCTTACCTATCATGACATTTCTTCCATATATAAAGTCTTTCATTCTTGACATCATTATCATTATTAGACCTCCATGGAGTCAAAAATTCATTGCAGAAGGTCTTACTAAACAAAAGCTCATCAAACCATGCCATAAATTCATCCACGGTTTCTGCACTCACCATCATACTCTTAAGCAATACTGTCTACTCAACAAATTTTCTCGATACAAAAAAATCCTCTCCCTCAGTCTACATACAGCTTTAGGAGATGGCCACTTGTTCTACCCCAGTATCTCCCTGCATTCTGTGAAAAACCTCTACATTAATCTCTCAGTCATATCTATTTTCCTCCTCCTCTTCATTAAGTTTTGCAAATGGATTTTCTTCAATTTTTCAATATAGTGAACATTCAAGACTGGAAATCACCTTAGTCAACCTTATCTGAACCTTTTCCATTATATCCCCATCCACTCAAAAACACAATGACTAAATCTACACACATTAATCCATATGCAGGCTTCATACAAGGGGGAAACGCAGCCTCCATATTTCTACATATTATTGTCCTCTATATCATTACTATAATCTCTTGTAATGTACTCATAATTTTAGCAATATGATCCCTAAATTTCAGGTCCCACCCCCCCCACACACCCATATATACAAGGGTGGTCTGAAAAGTTCTCAGCTTCAACCATAGATGGCAACACTACCGACAAGATTTTTTTTCCAAGTTAGTACGTGTCATAAGCATCCACGGGAAATTGCAAAGTCATTCTATCAAGTAGTTTGTTTTATACAGCTGTCTGAAGCAAAAGTGTTGTCTGTATCCCTTGAAATGGATAAAATTGAGTATCATGCAGTTATAAAATTCTTTGTAAAGAAGGTTTAACACCAAAAGAAATTCATTTGAAGTTCATAAATGTTTATGGGCACTTTCTTCTTTTTCGACAATTAAGAAGTGGGCTGCCAAGTTTTAAACGTGGCCGTACCAGCCTTGAAGATGATCCACGTGAAGGATGTCCAAAAAGTGTAACACCACCAGAAATCATTGATCAAGTGGATGCCTGGAGAGTCAAAGTGCATGAAATTGCTGAGACTATAGGCATTTCAAAAGAATGTGTAGGATATATTTTGCATGAAGAATTGCAAATGAAAAAGCTTTGTGCAAGATTGGTGCCACGCTTGCTCACAGCAGATCAAAAATGCACTCGCATGAAATTTTCTGAATAGAGCTTGGAGCGTTTTAACAAGAATAAAACTGATTTTGCACGTTGATTTATTACTATGGATGAGACTTGGATTTACCATTACACACCAGAATCCAAACAGCAGTCAAAACAGTGGACAGAAGCCGGTTCAGTGCCAAAGAAGACAAAGTCGGTTCCATCAGCAAGAAAGGTGATGGCATCAGTGTTTTGGGATGCTAAAGGCATTTTGTTTATTAATTATCCTGAAAAGGGTAAAACAATAACTGGGGAATATCATTCCAATCTTTTAACCAGACTAGACAAAAAAATTCGTGAGAAAAGCTCCAGTTTGCAGAAGAAAAAAAATCATCTTTCTTCAGGACAATGCACCTGCCCACAAAGGTGTTTTGCAATGGGAAAATTATGGGATCTGCACTATGAATTGTTGGAACATCCACCCTATTCCCCAGATTTGGCTTCCTCTGACTTCTCTCTTCCCAAAACTAAAACTCTTCCTCACTGGTCAGCTTTTTTCTTCGAATCAAGAGGTGATTACAGATGTATAGGGGTATTTTTTTTAGAGCTTACTGAGAACCACTACGGGGATGAGATATGGCACTAGAGCATCGCTGGAATAATGTATTAGTCTTAAGGGAGATTATGTTGAAAAATAAAAATAATTTTGAAATTATAAATTCATTTTTTTATTGTTAGGCTGAGAACTTTTCAGACCACCCTCGTGGTCTGAAAAATTCAAAAACCTTGCAATTTGTAACACTGAACTGACAACTCACTTGCCTGCCTGCAGTATATCAAATCCTCCTATAGTTACATTTGCTTTGCTTCTTATATCTTCCTAAAATCCCCTTTTCTTGACTTTGCATATTTTTAATTTAAAAATTAAAAAAAAAAAAAAAAAAAACTAAAAGTTTATTAAAATAAAAACATATTTAATATAATCAATCTTATGGACTGTCACTTTGGCAAATATTATTGCCCAAAGCATACACTTGCTCTTTGCCTGGCCTAGAGCTGATCCTGATTTTTTGTAACTTGCATCATCTGCAACCAACTGCAAATTCCACATTTAAGCTTTTATAAATATCATTAGCATACAGAATAAGCAGAAAAAAACTCTAAAACATATATCCCCTGGGGAACACCACTAGTGACTTTCCTCTTCCAGGATACTGCTCCCTTCCCACATAAAAAAACTTACCGATACTTATCAGATAGCTAATCTCCTATCCAATGCACTAATCTATAATTATTACTATTACTATTATTACGGGCAACTCCAGGGAGTCATTGGACTCATCGAGGGAGGCCCCAAATCATATTCATCACAACTATTTGACATTCATACAGTATCTATCATACCTCGCCTTAAACTCATTCACTGTCACAGCATCCACCACAGACTCAGGGAGCGCATTCCACTCATTTCACTACTCTAAAAGTAAAGAACCCAGCTCTAACACCTTTACTAACCACACTTTTGCCCAGTTTCCATGGATGTCCCCTAGTCCTCCCACAACCAGCCCTGTACTCAAAAATATCTTCTGAATTAATTTTATAGAAACCCTTCAGTAATTTGAATGTCTCAATCATATCTCCCCTCCTCCGCCTATCAACCAATTTTTGCAACCCACAAATCCTCAACCTGTTCTCATACGGTTCATTCCACAGACCTGCTATCATCTTGGTCACTCGCCTCTAACCCCAATCCATAATTACCAATTTGTCATGCAATATTCTGTTAAAGGCCTTTGCAAAATCTAAATACATCTAAAATCCAAATGTATATGCATCTCCATCATTTAACAATTTTGTCACGTTATAACATGTAAGTAGATAGATCAAACAACTTCTTTAACAAATCCATGTTGATTGTTATAGAGAATATTGCTGTTAATCACCCCAATTTTGTATCCTTCTAGCCCTCACATACCTCTCTATCATGTTAATCACAACTCCAGCCACACGTGTAATATGTGTCTAGAGTAGTGGTGGCGCACTCAGGATTTAATCTTGGGGGGGGGGGGGGGTTGAGTAGACGATTTGAGAATACACACTACACATTGCATATGACCTATAACTGAGCATCTGCAATGATCGCTAATTCATAAATAGTATAGAAATAGAAGACACAACACAACATAAATAAAAAAAAATGACTTTTGATTAGGAAAAGATTTTTTGGAAAACTTTCTATTTTTCCCCCCTTTATCTTTAGGGGGAAGCCCCCCCCCCTCTGGGTGCACCACTAGTCTAGAGCCTATAATTTGAAGCCTCAGGTTATCTCAAGAGACTATGTGAAGTGGAACAATTTTTGTCCTCTTTTCACTCCTTTTTTTGGACTCTCTCCATTGCAAAACTCTTGTTTAAACAAATATGTTAAGGGCTACTTAACTCACGAAACATTTCCTTAACACATGAATTGACACATCAATGCATGTGTCAATTAACTCAATTAACTACCTGCCTTATTAACATCAAGTTTGCTTATTATTATTATTTTGGTAACCTTCATGGAGTCAATACTCATCATGGGAAGCCCACTCACCCAGCAACATTTCTATCATAATGAAGTTTGAAGTTATTTACACTCTCTGCATTCATAATGCACTCTGGCAATGCATTCCACTCACCAACCTCTACGTGTTAAAAATCTACTCCTCACATCCTTCTTCACCATATCTTTATACAACTTCCAGGGATGGCTTCTTGTTTTTCCTGTCATAACATTCGCTCTTTTTTTTTTTTGCAATTTCTCATGTATTAATCTGGCAGAATCCCTTAATTGAAGGTCTCTATTATGTTTCTTCTTTTCCTCCTATCCTATCCCTCAAACGCTCTTCATAACAAACACTCCAGAATCCTAATATCACTTTGGTCATTCGTCTTTGTATCCTCTTTCATGTTTCCAGATCACAATGAAAACAAGGCAATCAAATCTGAGCAATCCGTGTGTGGTTGGACCAATGTGTTATATATAAAGGCACCACCACCTCCTTATCCCTACATATCAATGTACTTTTTATCATAGCAACAATATAACATGCAGTTTTTGCAACACTTGCAATGTGCCCTAGGAACTTTAGTCCGTTGTCTACCATCACCCCCAAGATCCTGAATCTCATTCACTTCCTAAAGTATAGCATCACCAATACAGCACATAGTCTTATATCTCTGTACTCCAAAGTGTAACACCTTGCATTTATTAATATTAAAACTACAACCCCCACTCATCTGTTCAAGTTAATTCAAATTTTCCTGTAGATAATTAACATCTGCCATACTTCTGATAATTCTACCTAAATTTGCATCATCAGTAAAAACATTTGATGAACCTCAGTCAACCTAAGGTACTAAGTGTCACTCACTACAAGTCCCTCCTCTTCCATCTCCTCTACATGATGTCACATGTATAAGGCTGAAAGGATAGGACAAGGATGATAGGTGGGTTATGGAGTAAAAATATACAAGAGTCCTAATACTTGAGATGAAATGTCTAAGACAGATCAACAGCAAAAATAATAATAATAAAGATAACATTATCATATGGTTAGGATGAAAACAAGCTATTGCAGGCCATTTTGAATGAAAGAGTTCAAAAAGATAAACAAGAAAAGAACATAGTGGTTATAAATAATAATAAAAACTACAACAGGCAGGCTATATGAGTTTGCAAGAGAATAATCTGCACAGAGAAGAATGATTGATATGGAACCAACTGTACTTGAAGTCAATCCTACACCCCCACACACCTTTTTTTTTTTCTGTAAATGTCAGATGGTACTTTACTTCCTGTACAATTTCTGAAATATTCTAAATTTTTAATTTAGAATATTGCATATTAATATTGCATTTCAAGTGTTTGTCAGCAATGCTGAAATAATGTTCTTTTTCTTCTTCTTCCTTTCCAGGCTTATGGGACAAGTGGCCTGTTCCAGACTCAATTCCATCTCTTTAAGGGTCTTCCTCTGCATCGGGTACCTTTTGGGTGGTAATTTAGAATTTGTTTATGTATTCTACTTCTATATATTTTCAGTACGTTCTTTCCATTTTTCTCTATAGCAAATAACTGTTTCATTTAGGGAGTTTGTAATTCCACGTTTATTTCTGATTTCGCTGCTTTTCATTTTATCCATTATTGTGACTCCTTCAGTTCTGCACAGAAATTTCATTTTGGATGATTCAATTCTTCTTTCATTTTTTTTTATTGTCCATATTTCACTGCTATAAAGTAAGGTGGTTTAGCTACTGCTTTGTAGATTCTTATTTGTGTGTGTTTTTGTACATAATCAGGTTTAAAAATTTTATTTATAATGCCTGTTACTTTTAAAAAGTTTGATATCAGGTCAATTTCATATAATATTGTGCATCCAGTAAATACATTCAAATCATAAATATTTGAATGTATTTACTTGCTCTATTATTTTGTTGTTTATTACTATTTTGCTTCTCATTAAATTAGCACCTTTGAAGGCATGGCTTTTGTTTTATCTGTTGATATTTCCATACCATATGTTTTTATCAGATTATTTAGACTGCATAATTTTTGTAGTTCATCTTCATTGTTTCCAAGGATTATTTGATCCCCACCAAAAAAATAGATTAGCTAATCTGCTGTTACAGTTTTTCTTGAATCCTCCTTCAATAGTTATCTTCCATTCTTTTATGATTTTATCCTATGTATATATTAAATAAAACCGGTGAGAGAGGGCAACCCTGACATACTCCTCTATTTATTGGTTTCCAGCTTGATGTTAAATTATTGTACCTCACAGATATTTTATTATCGCGATATATATTAAATAAGGTTCTAAAGAGTTGGTTTGGTATTTCATATTCTTCCAGGATTTCCCATAGTTTTTCTCTGATAATTTTATCAAATGCTTTGGTGTAATCTATGAAAGCTATGTGTTTCTATGTTCATTTTTCTGTGTTTTTCAATTAGCAATTTTAACATAAATGCAGAGTCTATGCAAGACCTGCCTTTTATGAATCTATTTTGTTCTTCTATTAAGTTTGTACCTACTACACATTTAAGTTTATATGCTAAGATTTTTGCATATACTTTATAACAAGCCACGATAATTATTACAATCAAATTTGTGTGTCCTTTTTTGTAGATGGGGATAACGATTGCTTTTGTCTAATCTTGTGGGCATTTTCCTTCTTTCCAAATCATATAAAAGTTACATAACCTGAGCAAAAATTCAAGTGCTGCATATCTGATAAGTTCCAAGTTTATATTAATATGAATGTTAATATTAGCAAAACCATTCATTCACACAATGTTTCAAAATACAATAATTATTTTAGTTAGAAATGAAATATGCAAAATGAATTATATAAAATCAAAAGAACGGTATGAACTTTACTTAGTAATCACTGTACTTCTCACAGTGCAAATGATTTTAATATACGGTAGAAAATGAAGTGAGATTTTAGTTAATTTTAATCAACATTTTGTCATATATACTACTTCACTTTGAATTTCAAAATAATTTCTGTAATTTATGATATAATATGATGAACTGCATTTACAACTTAAGAAATTTTGACAATAAAAAGAACAGCATATATATAGTAATTTGTCTATTATTGAATGAACACTTAAATTCCTTAATTTAAGGACTATATAAATTATTCCATTATTTTAATTGTGACTAATTCTATTTAATCTCTGTAGCATTCTTGTTAAAAATAAATAAATAGGAATACATCCAACTCTGGCAGCCACTGTATTAAAGTTGAGTGTTAAAATAGGTAAGTATTCAAACACTCAACTTCAATCCAACATAACAGTATTTAATAATTAATTTATAATACTTCAATGTCATACATTCACAGATTATGCTAACATCTAATAAAATATTAAAAATTTTAAAAAATAATTATTTTAGCTAAATAAGTGTTTTCTGCCAGGTTGGCAGGAAAAAGACCCACAGGAAGACAAAGATATAGGTGGATTGATACAGTAAAAAGTTCCTTAGAAGACAGAAATATAAGACCTGATAATATTGGAGTCTTGACAGGTAACAGACTGATTTGGAGGAAAATTGTAGATAGGAAATATGTATTGGTATAAATTTTTCATGTAGTACTATCATATCCTGTACACCCCTTGAGGGTATATATCAGGAATTTGATGATGATGATGATGATGATATAATTATTTACTTTTTTTTTTTTCAGTTTCCATGATGAGGAGAGTATACAGAAAGGCACAAACTTATAACACAGTGACTGGTAAGCTAACAATCCTGTTTCTTACCATAAAATGAATCCATCTAGTGGGATTTTAGTCAAACAATAAAATAATAATAAAAAAACAGAACAATTTAATCCTCTACTATAAGCTAGCTCAGTGGTTGCCAAAGTGGGTCGTATAACATTGTTAGGGGTCGATAGAAAAATATAAGACATCATTGTACAGGTAATATTTAATTTGGTTAACTTGGATTACCTCCATCCTGAATGACAACGCAATTAAGAGTGAATCGTGGGAACAGTGACATGAATAAGACCTGTAAGATGGAGCAAGGTCATGAAAATAGTTACGGAGGACAATCAAGTAGGCCAAAATGACGTATTTACCAATAAACGGATGTTGTGGTTCCTGCCCGGCCGGCACGGCAGGAGTGAGATGGCAACACGTGCACGGTTGCTTATTTACTTATACTTACACGTATTCGATCCCAGTCTCATTTTCACGCATCGACATACAAGTGAGCGTTAATGTTCTAAAATTCATCAACATGCATATTATAATTCAATCGTTATTCATTCACGAACTAAACTTCTCTATATTGAAGAATTGAGAAGGACTGGTAGCAACACCAGTGATATTAATACCAGTGATATCATTAGTGATAGTAGTAGTAATATAATATATACTATATTATACATACAATAAACACTAACTATAAAATAAAGAATCTAAAAACTCACATAAGTGTCTTTTTCGCTTGTCCTATTATAATTACGTAATAGTAAAAATAGAGGGGGGTCGAAAAAACATCAAGAAACTCTTGAAGGGGTCGACAGTCAAAGAAGTTTGGCGACCCCTGAGCTAGCTATAGAACTGAGTCCTACATATGTAACAAAAACAACCAATGAAGGCAATCTGGATGGTAGCCGACTTAATCTGAAGAACATCTGATAATTTCAGTGGAGAATAATCCTGCTGTCTACCCCTCTCTATCCAACCTGTTATATTAACAATCAGTCATAGAGAGCAAGTTAATGTATATATATACACAAATTTTTGTTCACCGATTGGTTAGAATATTTTAGATTTTTACCCATGATGATGCACTGACTTCGAAATCAACATGCAAATTTAAAGAATGATACTCAATCAATAAAAAATTAAATATTTTCTGTAAATAAATATTTATGTAGAATGGATACAATCTTTTATTATTCTCTTATCCTTCTAAAGAAATTCTTAGAAAGATTACAATTAGCAAAAAACAAATTCTATTATCTATGTCTACACACACACACACATGCATGCATATCTAACTTTTAAATTCTTAGTGAATACAAAGATAACCACATGGCCATCCTGAAGATTACAAGTGAGCACAAAGAGAAAAAAAAAATTATCTTTGACTCTCTCATTAATCTGTCTTCTCACAAATTTGTTTGTGGGAGATAACATTGAATATTATCCAAAAAGAGGAACAGAATATTAAGCTAAATGTTGTATAATTTCATTTTCAATATATAGGGAACTTAACTTCCTTTGCAATTAATATTTCAATCACTGTCCTCTGTCATCCTTTTCACTTTTTAATTTCTACTCCTTCATTCATTTCTGCCTTACCTCTAAATTTCCTTAAAATACAATAAAAGAAACAAAAATTCTCATGTTATCCTCTTTTAGGAAGTAAGCAAGCAGATGAAGAGCATCTTTCTCTAACTTCCTGAAATGGGACATGAATATAATCACTTTCACAAATTATATTTAACTGAGCAGTTTCAAATGCAGCACCAAGAAAAATAATTGCATTGTAGATTTCTCCATTTTATGGAGTGTATCCTTCTTGCTTTCAATTACTTTGAGTATACAGTACCCATCCTCACTGATATATGAAGGTTCAACAAATTGAATGTCCATCAATATTAATTTCACAGTTCTTCCTTCGAGAGTAAATAATGATCCATATAAAATTGTTCTGAGATCAGAGAAAAAGAACTTTTTTTCCCTTTTACTGCTCTCTCTCTCTAGCTAGAGTTCTTATTTCTAGGTAACATCTGTTCCAAAACATGTAACCAGTTTGCATGCCCATCACCAAGATTCAAAGTGAAATTAACGAGACATTTCTGATGCTAGTACATTGATATATGACAAAGAAAAATACTATAAATAGACAAAATACATAAACAGCAATCCAATGCAATTTCTAAGAGTTACAACATCAAGGTAAACAAGTTGATTATTTAAAAACATATCCAAGTTATGTACATATTCATATACATTCACTTAGCAATTTCATTATTATTAAGGTATACAACTGCATTAAGAAATGTGAAGAAATAAATTTCAAAAAATGTTTTATCATGTAGCTAAAACTTAAATATTTATGAAATTTATACTCAAATCCTTATATACTGTAAAAAATGAATGCAATAATTAAATCACAATTATGTGAGATTTTTACAATACATGTTTGAAATCCTAAAGACAAAAAAAAAAAAAAAAAAAAAAAAAAAAAAAAAAAAAGTATGAATTAAGGTGTATCAACAATGTTCTTCATAACCAAGTTTCTCAACAATGTTAATATTCTAATTCAATAATTTAAATCACTGTAATTTTATCATGTGAATTACTCAATTTCAATCCAGCTGAATGTAATGTAGCTACAAAATTTCCAGAGCTGGTACTTGAGATGCCATCATCAATATATTTCTGATTAATATTAGAACCTAGAGTCCTGGTTCTGGAAATTTTGTAGCTAAAGTGTGTCCATTTGGATTGAAGTCAAGCAAATCACATGACAACAGAGTAATTTAAAGCAATTAATGAGAATAGCCCCAAGGTGACATTGTTGAAGAACCCTGTTGCAAAAAACACTGTTACACCTAAATTACTGAATTTTTTGTCTGTAAAAAAGCAAACATGCATTATCACTGGAGTGCAAACTGTCAAAAGAGGGAAGTGATTTCTAAAGATTACTTTGTTCCTTTTGACTGATGAGTTATTATCTTGGTTGGAGAGTGATCTATGAAGCATTAATTCTCTTCTTGGGTTGATTGTCACATCCAGTTTATCCTGGCACAAACATATTACTCACATAGCCTCCTTAGTCTCTAAAAAAGCTTGGTGTTCTTTTCCATTCTAAACATTACTTCTTTTCCTCTCAACACTCTATAAGTCTGAGATCTGTCCAACTTTGGAGTACTGTTCATTTGGGGTGGAGCACTCAAGACCTAAGAATTCTTGATGATATTCAGGAGAGGGAAATCTGCTTAATAGATGACCCTTCCCTGACAGACTCCATTCAGTCACTTTATCATAAGTGCTCTGTTTCAGTGCTGTGCCTATTCTGTAGGTACTTTCATGGGCATTGCTCTTTTGAATTGGCTACTACCATTCCTTCTCTAGTTCTTCTAACCATAGAAGAACTAGAGCAGCCACTGGCCAACACCTGACTGGCTTCAAACACTGCTTCTTCTTCACTATCTTCTCATCAGCTTCCTTCATTCCATTCACCTCTATTCTTTGGAACACCATACTGCTTTTCTCACTAAGTAAAAATCTTCCACTCTTTAAGAAATATATCAACTGCCTACATTTTTCTCCTTAATGGCACTGTAGTGTTAGAGGTATTGTGACCTTTCATGTGTGGGATCAACATGAAAAATGAAAGCCAGTGATGCATGTTTCTTTCAATTTGCTACCACACCAAAATTTGGTTGGGTCTCTTGCCAATCAGTCCTGGTGTTATTGATGGCATGGTCAGAAAGATCAGATTATTCATAGTTTGGAGACCTGATACTCTTTTGTATTCTTCTTGTCTGATTAAAATAGGTCTACCTGTTTCACCAGTGTAAGGACTACAACAAGTGTAATAGAATTTGTGGATTCCTGAATCATAGGAAGGGGGTTTATTATGAGAACTGAAGAAGTTCCCAATTTTTTGGATTTGAAATCCCCTCTAAGCTTGTAATGCTCCAAAATTGTTTTCAAAATTCTTTTGTTATGAGGAATGGCTGCTGCATGACTCCAGTCAATGTTTCTATTGGGTAAGATATGTATGATTTTGTTGAATATAATCATTACTGATGAGTATTTTTTTTTTTTTTTTTGATGATTTGTGGGTTTTTTTTTTTAATTTTATTTTAGGGACCATCTCACTGGAGCTGATATATAAAACTCTTTTATAATTCTTATCATAAGCTTAAAAAAGTTTACAGATGAGCTGTAGTGGGTAAGCATCTACATGTATAGATTTATAATGTGTCAGTTAATGAAAAACAGAAAAAAGAAAGAACCTTGCTTTCTCAAGTTCAACTGCGAATTGAATTTGTTTATGTTGATCTTTCAAGTAGCTGAAGAAGCATTGATGGTCTGAACACCATGTAGCCAATGATCTAAATATATAAGTCAGATGTTTGTGTTTAAAGGAGAGTCTAAAGCAGCCAGCATAAATTTCACACAAGGACAGCTAACGGCTTAATGTAAGAAAAAAATCACTTCAGTAAACACAGTGTCTTAGGTGTAAGATATGTAAGAAGAGGGTAGTAATAACAGCAGACAGGAAAATATTTGTAACAGTAGAACAGCGTGCTTTGATGGGGTACATTAGTGCCCCATCAAAGCACGAAGAGCAATGCAAAACTGACCAAAACACCTTCAGTGTTAAATGCAAGACTAAACATCTTGCATTTAACTTGTTCTATTATTTAATGTTAAAATATAGTCCTAGTTCTGGAAATTTTGCAGATAAAGTTTGTCCAGCTGGATCAAAATCAACCAATTCATATTATTATTATTCTAAGATCCCCATGGAGTCAAAGACACATGATAGGAGGCCACCTTCATCATACACACACAGCTCATCATACCATTTGTCTTAAATATATTCAAATTCTCTGCAGACACCACACTCTCAAGCAATACATTCCAATCATTCACAACTCTCCATGCAAAAAACCTGCTTCTCACTCCCTTGCTCACACCCTCCTCTTATACAGCTTTATGGGATGACCTCTTGTTACCCACTCATCTCCCACCATTTTATGAAAAACCTTTTCAACGTTAATCTTATAATAACCCCTTACCAACTTGTATGTCTATTGTTGGATTCTGAATAAGGAGAAATTTAAGTTATTAATATTCCTTACAGAATCCAATTTAATCCACCATACCAAAGGCTATACTTGTAAAAATTATTTGATATTAATCCCATGATTGTAAATTATTATTCATGTAATTGCCTTGAGTTTATTTATTAAATTTTATTAATTAATCTAAAATATGTGTTAGCAATGATAGGACCTTGTATTGAAATATTCTGTTTATTTTGATTATTCCTAATTTAATATTATGAGGAATTGTATATATAAGTTTAATATGCCTTATATGAATTATAATATTTTGATATTTTTATTTATCACTACCAGTATGTAAAGGTATAATGTTATGCAATATTTCTGTTTTTATTTTATTTTGTTTGTTACTATGGAGATGGGCTAGAAATAGCTAGCGCGTGCATGGATTGCAAGACAGGAAAAGAAGGGAGATATATAAACTGAGAGCAGAGAAAACTGAGGCTCTTCTCTTTTCAGGGCTGACCATTATGGGACACGAGAGCATTGAGGATAAGACAGACGAGGAGAAACTGAGAGGCAGCAAAGTGAATGCAAAGGATTGCTGTGTCTAGAACTTTAGTGCTGTAATTGGACTATTTAAGGACCGGGAAAGTAATAGCAACTGAGAATAATTCTAGAAGTTAAAGAATTACTACGTGTTCCATTAGTTTCATGGAACTTTAACAGAGAGCTGAATTGGTCGAATAGTGTTAAAGAAGGAACGAGCATTTTCCTTTATCCAAGTACGTCTATACACATGAAGTACGACCATTAATAGTTCAGTTATCATTGAGAAGACTTATTCTAAATAGTGTTGCCATAGTGTGCTGAGTAAATATAGTTATGAAGTGTGCCCATAGTGAAATTGATGAGCAAAGGATTTATCCGGTAAGAACTGTCCAATTTTATGCAACTTCAGTGCAGAGATATGTGTAATTCCTCCTGTTATTCCCCACATTAACTATAACATTTTTTGCTGAAATCAGCCAGAGTATGAAGTATGAAAGTGTATACTCATGAAGCAGTTGTTGCCACCATTAATGTATTGAGACTTTACTGACTGTGTGATAATAGTAAAATTTGTTACTAAGAGATTTTGTGATATTGAACTCTATTAAAAGTTATTTTAATATCGTGAAAGCTATAAGTCTGATAGCAGAATGCCCATAGACTGAATCTGTAAGCTGCTGTGATCAGTTAAACTAAGACATTTATATTATCTTGTTCTCAGAACTAGAGTTTATATGTATAATATATAACCCAGAATTAAATGTTTTGTTTTGATGATTTTAAAATTGTGTTTGCCTGAATCTCCTTTACTGCACTGTTCATGAAATTATCGGACCTAGCGGGAGCTTCAAACATAAGAGATAAACTCGGTCTATGTAAGAAATAATATTGATATAAAATTAGTTGATGCTTGGTTTCACTACATTTCATTAGACTAATCTAGATATAGAGTGGCGCAGTCTAAAAATATAAATTTCTCTATATTTAAATTAGTAATCAACCAGCAACTTATTACTTGTTTAAGAACAGAGTTAAAACAAGATGGCAGATCAAAAACAAGGAAATACGATCCAACACTATCACATCATCCTTCTTCCTCCTATCCAATAGACTGAAAATTGCATCTTCTCAACCTTTCTTCATACTCAGCATGCTAGAGACCAGACACTACCTTAGTCAACAACCTCTGTTGATCCTTTCTAATATCTCTTCATGATTTTGAAAACCAGGTGACCAAATCTGTACACAGTGCTCCATATGTGGCCTTATACAATGGAGAATCTCCATGCTTCTATAAGTCAGTGTCTTCCACATCATTACCAGAATTCGTTGTGTTGTCCTCACTATTTTGGCAGTCTTCTAAATTTTAGATCTTTATCCCATCATCCCCAAGATCTCTCCTTTCCTGCACCTCCAACAATATATCCCCACCAAGAGTAAATTCTACATTCTGTTTTTTTCCAAATTTTAAAACCTTACATTTCACAACATTGAATTGCATCTCTGCTTCCATGTGCCCCTTCACTGATTATATTCAAGTCTTCATGTTAGACCACAACATCTGCATTTTCACAGTTTTTCCCAACTACTGCAAACAACTGAATATCCCCATTCAAATATCCAATATCATTAACATACAGGTTAAACAGCAATGGCCCTAAAACAGACCCATGAGGCAAACTACTAGTGACTGTCATCTTCTGGGATACTGCTCTCCCCCTGACACAATTTGCTGATACCTATCAGATTATAATAAATTTAGTTTAATCCTTTATCCAAGTGTGAGCAAACAAAGTTTGCGCCTGAATATATCTTCAGGACTGGGGTAAGGTAGTACAACACCGGAAAACTCGTAGCAAAGATGGACCAAGCTAACATCACTCCTATTCCAGTATCTCCCATAATGCAAAACATATCTCCTTGCGGATATGTATAAATGAAATTATCTTCAGGACTGGGGACTGAAGATAATTATTATAGTCTAACCAAGTGAAAAATAAACTTTCAACATCTTTCTCTAAATCCAGAGTAATTTAATAAAAAGGTGGCACACCTTTTGACAACTCCTATAGGTAAAGATAACCTCGCTATTGCTTCTGCCTGGTATCTCCACTCCTGGGCCTGGCTCCCACTGACAAGACCTCAATAAAGGTTGAAACTAGTCTGGGTAGTGACCCTTCCCTTAATGCATAACATTATACATATCCGCAAGGAGATGTGTTTTGCATTATGGGAGATACTGGGATAGGAGTGATGTTAGCTTGGTCCACCTTTGCTACGAGTTGCCCAGTGTTGTACTACCTTACCCCAGTTCTGAAGATATTTTCAGGTGGAAACTTTGTTTGCTCACACTTGGATAAAGGATTAAACTAAATTTATTATGGTCTAACCAAGTGAAAAATAAACTTTCAACACCTATTAGATTGGCAATCTCCAATCCAATGGACTAATCACCAATCCCATCTGCTCTAGTTTAACTATCAATTTATCATGCAATAGACTATCAAAAGCCATTGCAAAATCTAAGTACAGTGGAACCTTGGTTGTCGAATGTCTCTCATCTCGAACAAATCAATTCCCAAACATATTTTCCGAACAAAAAATACACTGGTTTCCAAACAGAATCTCTGTTCCCAAAGAGGCAACCATGTGCTCATGGGCTGAAATTATGGCAGGAGAGCATCAGTTATGCCATAGCCCTCAGTGAAGATACCTGCTCGAATTTGCAGTGCCTTCTTGATTTTCTTTGTGTTTTTTTTTTTTTTTTTTTATAAATTATTATTAAATAAGCCACCATGGGGTCAAAGAAGGATGATAGCAGCAAAGCGTAAAGAAAAGTTGTTAGAACCACGATAAAGGTGAAAAAAGAAATCATATCCAAACATGAAAATGGTGTTTGTCTCGGATCTTGCTATGCAGTTCAGTATGGCGAAATCAACGATCTGTATAATATTCAAAACTAAAGAAGCGATCAATTTTCATGTATATTTTATCTATTTATTGTGTTTATTATTTCTGTGTAAGATTTTATGCATTTTCATTGTTTTTGTGTACGATTTTATGCATGAAGTACTGTTATAACGGTTTAAATAAGCAATCTAAGGTTTGGGAACGGATTAATCCATTTTACATTAATTCTAATGGGAAAATGTTTCAGTTTTCAAACAAATCGGTTTCCGAACAGCCTTTAGGAACGAATTATGTTTGACAACTGAGGTTCCACTGTATACTACTGTGTATCCATCCCCTTTGTCCAATGAAGCCATCACCTTATTTTAATAAGTAAGTAAGTAAGTAGTAAATAAGTAACAACTGAGGTTCCACTGTATACTACTGTGTATCCATCCCCTTTGTCCAATGAAGCCATCACCTTATTTTAATAAGTAAGTAGATGACCTCTCTTTAGCAAATCCATGCTATCCATCAAAGATAATACCATTGTTGTTCAACTCAATTCTTGATCCTGGTTCTCACCAGCATCTCTAACACTTTAACCACAACAACTGACACACAGATAGGCCTATAATTTGATGCTCGAGTTCTGTCACCTGAAGTGGCACAATCTTGCCTTCCTTTCCTTCCTTTGGAATTGCCACAGTGCAAGACTCATATTAAACAAATATGCCAAGGCAGATGTCAATTCCCTGGCACACTCCATCAAAATACATGGTGATATATCAAGTCCCACAGCCTTATTAACATAACGTTTGCTGAATTCCCCATATACCTCCTGCTCACTCTTAGTCAGTAGGTCCTCCTCATCATGCACTGCTCTGAAACTCTTCATGATGCCACATTCACAAGGATGAAAGACCTTTATGAACTACTCATTAAATATCTTGACCATATCCTCTGCAGTAGTTGTCCTTATACAATTTTCTACAATCAATATCATCTCCTACCATAATTGTTCTTTTTTTGCTGGCTACATATCAAATGAACTGCATAGGATTTTCTTTAGCCTCATTAGTTTACTGTTGCTCACACTGTACTTTTGCTACCCGAGTCACCCTCCTTGCCTGTTCTTTGTACTCCTCATGAAACTGATTATTGCAAGTTAACTTATGTTGCCTCCATAATGCCTGCTTTCTGTATTGCCTGCTTAATCTCTTCATTCATCCATTTCACTCCTATCTTATTTAATCTTTTGATCCTTGGAATACATTTGGATATTGCTTCTACTAGATAGTTCTTAAATAACACCCAAGCAGCATTGATCTCCTTTCCACCCAACTCATCAATCCATGCTACAGCTTGCAGCAGGAAAGCTTCTCATAATCACCAGCCTTGTAGTTCCACATATACCCTTTCTTCACAGAGATCCTCACACTGCTGGCAACCACTCATGTAATTACCTCATGATCACTCTCACCAACTGGAGGGTGATTTGACACCTCATTCATATAACATCCTCTGATGAGATGATCAAAACCAAGACCCTCAAGTCCACCTGTGCCCTCTGTTACATACTGCCTGAGGTAGTTATCCCTCAAAAACTCAAGAAACTTTTTTTCTTTATTTCCACTTGCCATCTCATCATCCCAATCTATACTGCTATAATTAAAATAAACTATTATGATCATTCTTTTCCTATTTGCTTGGTTAATTTACTTATACATTTCATGGTCACTACTCTCCACATTACCAGGTATATAGCAAAATCCAGCCAACTATTTCATTCTTTTCACCTCTCTCTCATACTACTCTGCCTCAAAATCACTGCCACTATTCTCACATTGCATCTCTACCTTGCATGGACATAATTCTTTTTTCTATCACTTTCTAGCATTCATCTATCTTTTTATCCTTTCTGTCTTTCACAAAAAAACAACATACCCTTCTAACTCTATTCCTCTCAGGATCTCATCCAACCATGTCTCACTTATTCCAACAATATTTAAGTGAATGAACTCAATAAATGCAACCACTTCATTTTATCAATATCAACCTATTGATACTTCTTGCATTCATTCATATACAAAGATAACAGTTCATTCCCAGATCTATAACAAGTTTCATTGCTACCACTTATTAGGTGTGACTTCTCCATACCTTTGAGCCATTTCTTTTTATTCTTACCCATCAGCTTTCTTCAAATCCAACTGTTCTACATTCCAGTCGAAATCAGTCTAGGTAGTGACCCATCCCATAATGTTATTGCATTATAGAAATATTGAGGCAATTAATATGAATCAACCTCTATACAAGTAGACTAGTTGTTAAGATACTTCACGTACAAACTTTGTTTGCTTATACTTGAGTCAAGGATTAAAACAATAATATAATTTCTTGTGAAGCATAATATACTCAATAAGCCAGTGGTAGAACTTTCTACCATTGCCACTATTTTCTCCTTTGCATCTCCACCTTGTGCAGACATAATTTCCCTGTTATAATCAACAATACTGCCCCCCCCCTTTCCTTCTTGCTATTCCTATACATGAAAAACATCATACCCAACCAAGTCTATCTAGTTTTAGCAAATAAGCTTAATCAATTCAACAGTTCATCTCCCTTTATTCTTTAACATTCATAAATAAGCATAGCAATTCATTTCTTGATCTACAACTAGTCCCATCATTCCTATGCTCACCATCCACATATACATTCATCACTGCTTTCAGAATTCACCTATCCATCTTGCATTCCTATTTGCACATTCTCTTTCATAGTGCCCTCCTCTCCTCCTACACTTTCACATTACTTCTGACTTCTTCTAATCCCTTGTTCACATTACTAATTACACCTCTTTCTAGCAACAGTCTCAACTGATGAATCACAAGATATCCATTTCAATGTAATCAATCTGTTTTATACAATTCTTTTTGCCACTCAAAAGTATTCTGCACAAACAATCTGCACCCCTTTCCCCTTGCACAGCTCTGCTCTCATACCATTCATGATTTTCAATTGCTGTCTCAACTCGATATGGCAAAATAAGATTTACAGATGGGATCTATATCCATCTTGCAAAAGGTGATGAAGGTAACACAGAGGATTGCCTGCAATTATGAGAAGGACACTGACCTGCAGAAATAAAAGGGTTATCATTCTGTTGTATAAGTCTCTGATCAGACCACACTTAAGACTATTGTTCTCAGATTTGGTCCCCAGGATTTGAAGGGGATAAATTAACTGTGGAAAGGATACAAAGATGGTTTCAGGACTGTACAATTTTGGTTATGAGGATCGGCTGAGGGAATGTGGACTGCAGAGTTTGGTGGATAGAAGTAGAGGTGATATGATTGAGACTTTTAAACTGTTGAGAGGTTACAGGGTTGACCTGGGTAGTTCTTTCGCTTGGTTGAACAGTGGGAAGGAGTGATGACAAGAGGCCATCCCTGGAAGTTACGAAAGGAAACCGTGAGCAAGAGGGTGAGGAGTGGTTTCTTTGCATGGAGGGTGGTTGAACCGTGGAATGCATTGCCTGATGGAGTGGTGAGAGCAAGAACGGTCAATGAATTTAAGGAGTGGTATGATAGACTGTGTTTCTTAGGGGGGTACCTCCCCTCGATGAGTCTTGACAGACTTTATGTTCTTAGGAAGGACCTCTCACAATGAGTCTTTTGACTCCATGGAGGCCTGAATAATAATAATAATAATAATAATAATAATAATAATAATAATCACCTCGAGTCGTCTTTCTCCTTCACTGGCTGATTATTATTTACAACATTATCAAAATGTATTTTTATTCCATCTGTCCTCAGTGTATAGTGTGGCTTACATATGTCAATGTCTTTGCAGTATGCTACTCTGACAGTGAGCTTGATCCCTTCTTGAAGAGATTGAGATCTCTCCCAGGATTAAGATCATCCTAGACACTAAAATCAACAATAGCTTTTCTGGACAACATTAATTAAACATGAATCTGATGGTTCCTTAACATTTACCTGAATATAGAAAACCCATTTTCAATGGGAGCATCGCTCATATGACTGCACACTACCCATCTCAAGAGTATGCAGTGTATAAATTAAATATAATAAATAAGCAGCATATAATGTTATTAAAAGTATATAGATTGTTGCTCTTTATTCCTTTGTTTGCTTATACTTGGGTATTGATTAAACTAGGAATATAAATATTTTGTGTACAGGTAACCCTCGTATAACGCAGATGTTAGGTTCCATAGAAATACCGCGTTATATAAATCGCGTTATACGAGACTTAGATCACATAGAAAAAATAGGGTTAGGTTCCGAAATCGTTTTTTTTTACATTATATAAATAACAATGACATATTCAACAAAAACAATATTTTTATTTAATTCAGGTAATCATGTAAGTTAAGAAAACAAACTATGAAACAAATACATAGTATAAAATTATAAAAATTACAAATTGTACATAAATTTCATTGCACATAATGCATAAATGTTTTAGACACAATAAAATAAAGCGCATATTTTAATCGTCATCACTGTCTTCAGAAATAACATTTCATAGATGTTCTTTAAGTGGCCGGAGGTCGTCACCACTCGAAATCCCTTGGACATCATTTGTATAATTCTCATTGCATACTTCAGCTGGTTTAGTCATCAAGAAGTCAGTAATAAGACTTTGCTTTCCACTATGCTGCAATTTTTTATTAAGTTCATAATATGGTGCTAAACAAATATCCAATTCAAAAGATATATTTCGGTGATTACACCACATTTTTTATTATTCAGTTATACAAAATACTGAAATAATAGTTCCCAACAAGTTTCGTAAATCGTAGGATTTACATCTTCAGGGAGTAAATAGTATAACTTAAAGTTTAAACAAGAGAATTAATAAATACAAATCATAACTGTCTGGCTATTCATAAACTCAAATAACAGAATGCAGATATAAAACGTTATTGACGTTGAACAATGCTGGACGATGTCATGTTCTTGTTCTCGTTCATACAGTCTGAGCTCAGATTGAGATAGATTTTTTATTAGAGCTGACCACACTTGATGGAGAATTAAACCTTGATTTTTATTGCATTGGGTTGGGTTTTTTAGCATGTTAGCAGCTTCTTTAAATTTTCTTATATAACTGTTGTTTTCTATGTATGACATTGTCGTTTTTTGCCAGATTACATCGTGTCCAGTGGAAGTGGTATGGAAAGCAAGACCCGTTTTATACGGATAAGATCTGCTGTGTTGTCCGGTAGATTTTATCAGTTGATATAATTGATATCATAACACAAATAGAAAAAAGGAATTAGAAATCTACCAGACAACATGGCAGATCTTATCCGTATAGAAAGTACAGCTTTACTATTAAAAAGCAGATTACCTTGTAGGAATCTACCTTACAATGAATACACTTGCCTTAAAAAGTTAAAGGATGACAAAAATATTGTCATAATCAAAGTGGATAAAGGCAATGCAACTGTCATTTTAAATGCTACAGAATATGATAACAAAATGAAAACTCTCCTGGAAGATACAAACCCTTAGACAGAGACCAGACTTGGCATACAAAAAAACAAATGATCTAATAAAAAAGTGCCTCTCTGGACGGAAGAACTTAAAAAATACTTACAATCAAAACAACCTTTGATACCAAGAATATATGGTGTTCCAAAGATCCATAAGACAGATATACCTTTAAGACCAATAGTAGATGGAAGAGATTCACCGACTTCCAACTTGGCGAAATACCTCACCAACATGATCTCACAACATATAGGAAAAACATCTTCCTTCATAAAAAATAGTAAATATTTCATAGAAAAAGTGAAAGATATACATATTGGTCCAACAGACATCTTAGCAAGTCTAGACATTATCAGCTTGTTTGCAAACGTCCCAAGACAAGAAATTTTGAATCTCCTAGAAGACCTCTTCCCTCCGGACATCTTAAATCTTTTTACACATTGTATAAGCAATACTTTTTTCACCTATCAAGACAGAATCTGGGAACAAAAAGAAGGATTGGCCATGGGTTCATCATTATCACCGGTATTAGCAAACCTATTTATGGAAAAATTTTAAAACAATGCTCTTAAGAATTACCAAAAAAAAAACCAAAAATATGGCTATGCTATGTGGACGATATTTTCATCATATTCAATGGAACAACAGATAAACTTATCAATTTCAAAGATTATCTCAACAATTTGCACAACACCATAAAATTCACTTTAGAACAAGAAGAAAATAAAAAAAACTTCCTTTTCTGGATATTCTATTAGAAGTTAATGAAGAAAGTAAACTCTCCTTCTCAGTATATAGGAAGCTGACAAACACTGGAAGATTTCTAAATGCAACCTCACACCACCATCCTTCGCAAAAAATGAGCTTAATTAAAACTCTTCGAGACAGAACATACAATATCTCCAGCACACAAGAAAGATGTAATGAAGAACTAAAATACTTAACACAAATCCTCCAACAGAATGGATATGAAACAAAAACCATCAAGAGAATCCTTAAAATGCCTCCAACTAACAACACAATAAAACAGGATTACAAAAATGCAATCTCGCTTCCTTATATCAAAAATGTTACAGATAAGCTAGCCAAATTAATGAACAAACGCAACATAAAAGTAGCCTTCCTTCCTATGGAAAAAATCTCAAGATTCCTACATCCACCAAAACCACCTCATCATCCTCTTAAAAAACCAGGAGTCTACAAAATCCATTGCTCTTGCGGGATTTGCTACGTAGGACAGACAGGAAGATCTGGAGAAATACGCATGGCTGAACACCAAAAAGACGTACAATACAAAAGAGAACAAAAAACGGGTCTTGCTTTCCATACCATTTCCACCGGACACGATGTAATCTGGCAAAAAACGACAATGTCATACATAGAAAACATTTACATAAGAAAATTTAAAGAAGCTGCTAATATGCTAAAAAACCAAACCAATGCAATAAAAATCAAGGTTTAATTCTCCATCAAGTGTGGTCAGCTCTCATAAAAAATCTACCTCAATCTGAGCTCGGACTGTATGAACGAGAACAAGAACACATGACATCATCCAGCATTGTTCAACATCAATAACGTTTTATATCTGCATTCTGTTATTTGAGTTTATGAATAGCCAGACGGTTATGATTTGTATTTATTAATTCTCTTGTTTAAACTTTAAGTTATACTATTTATCCCCTGAAGATGTAAATCCTATGATTTAAAAAAACTTGTTGGGAACTATTATTTCAGTATTTTGTATAACTGAATAATAAAAAAATGTGGTGTAATCACCAAAATATATCTTTTGAACCAATTAGCTACAGAAGTCTACGCCTGCAAATATCCAATTGTCTCGTGAATTTTCCCGAGCGCTCCATTGAGGGATCATTATCCGTAAAATAACTTTCTTGCCAAGTTCAATCCTTCGCTAATTTCTTTAAACTGAATTCTTTAACGGATTCATCACAATCAGAATCTTCAGCAGAACATTCCCCGCCATTTGGTTCAACGTCATCTATTAATTGTACCAGTTCCTCCTCATTTAAATCTGTTTCTCCATCAATTAATTCACTAATTTTGTTTTCAATCATATTGCAAAAGCCCTCTCCACCAAAAATGTGTGCAACGTTTAATATACGACGTAGCTCGGCACGGCATCCATTGGAGGTACGAAATTTTGTTCCAGAACGGCTTCAGGCCATTTTTTTTTTCCAGCAAGCATTCAGCGTAGAGGGCTGTCATTCCTTAATGGACAGAGAAATAATTTTTACACAATTCAATATTGAAAGCTCTTTCCATGCTTAAGGTAGTGTCATGTTTGGATTAGATTCTATTTTTTCAAAAATTAAATATTCGCAGCATATAATATGACTTTAATGTTGATATTATTCCTTGGTCGAGTGGTTAAATAAGTGAAGCATTATTAGGCAGCAAAAAAGTTATTTTAATATTCGGATGGCTTAAATTTGTTGGGTGACCTGGTGCGTTATCTAAAATTAGTAGAATTTTGAAGTCCATATTCTTTTTCTTTGTGTAACTTTCTACATCGGGTACAAAACACTTGAAAAACCAATAATATGCCTTTTTGTTGGCCAACAGCATGGGTTATTTTTGTTGGCCTGCCAATAAACAGTTTAGGTGGACTTGTCGAGCCCTTTCATCGCACGAGGATTTACGGATCAGTTAATAAACATTGGTTTTGTCATGTACTCACCTGATGCATTACTACAAAACAGTAGAGTAATTCTATCTTTGGAAACTTTGAATCCAGGAGCTGATCTTTCATTTTTCGAAATATAAGTGCATTTTGGCATTTTTATCCAATATAACCCAGATTCATTCACATTGAACACCTGGTCTGCACTGTAACCACCTTCTTTAATGATTTTTAAAAGTTCTGCTGGGTATTTCCGGGCAGCTTCAGCGTCTGTTGATGCTCCCTGGATTTTAGGATTATACAAAGAAAACTGCTTTTTAAAGTTTTCGAACCAACCCTTACTGGCACAAAATCCATGCTGAGAGATTTCTTCTGAAGAATCTTGATCTAGTTCTTTTAAATGTTTATAAACTTTGAGAGCTTTTTCAAAAGGAATTTTCTTTTTGAGTGCAATCTTTTATCCAAATCATGAGATTTCTCAATTTTTTCTATTAGAATATCGCAAACACGAGCAACGCGCTTTGCACTTACCGTTGACCCAGCAATAACACTTTCTCGGATTTCATTTTCATTTTTTTTTTTATTGTTCGAATTGTTGATTTATTTAAATTCAGAGTCCTTGTAAAAACTCCTGGTTTTTCTCCAATTTTCAACCGATCCAAGGTTTTCATTTTTTCTTCGAGAGAAATGAATTTCCTCTTCAATGTTGGTTTTTTCCCTTTCGTTGCAGTTTTAGTGGCCATTACAATAAAAATAAACTTTTACATAAAAAAAAGCATTACATATGTATGTAACTCATCAGAAAATAAACTGCTCAGCTTGAGAATAACACACTTATGATTTTAAATGCATTTTCCTGGCAGAAAACGAAAACAATTTTTAACAATAAACACTTTAAACAGTAAACCCTAGATGGCGAACTTATAGCACTCGTGCCAGAGGTGGCACGTCTGAGAATTTTGCTGGCATGTCAACTATTTACAAGTGATATCCTTTTATACGCTTATAAATGATTCACGTTTTTTTTTTAATTGTTACGATACGTAACAATTGAATTAAGTACAAGCTGAATTTTGTTTTACACAAGACAGCAGCTATAAAGACGTGCATATGATTGGTGTGGTATTAACAAAAGATCCTGCGACCCAAAGACAAAAGCAACCGACAAGTGTTGAGTTGAAATGCTAATTCTCTTCAATCGAATTCCATAACATCTGAAACTGTCATAACAACATTCACTATTAGTTTTAACACATTCACAACAGGGTTTCATTTATCGTTCCGATGGAACTTCTCATTACTGACTGGCTCAACTCACACAAACGTTTCAACCCTTGGTTGAATTTTATGGCTTCTTGGCAGGCGAACCCCCACCCCCCCCCCCCCCCACCCCCCCCCCCCCCCACCCCCCCCCCCCCCCACCCCCCCCCCCCCCCACCCCCCCCCCCCCCCACCCCCCCCCCCCCCCACCCCCCCCCCCCCCCACCCCCCCCCCCCCCCACCCCCCCCCCCCCCCACCCCCCCCCCCCCCCACCCCCCCCCCCCCCCACCCCCCCCCCCCCCCACCCCCCCCCCCCCCCACCCCCCCCCCCCCCCACCCCCCCCCCCCCCCACCCCCCCCCCCCCCCACCCCCCCCCCCCCCCACCCCCCCCCCCCCCCACCCCCCCCCCCCCCCACCCCCCCCCCCCCCCACCCCCCCCCCCCCCCACCCCCCCCCCCCCCCACCCCCCCCCCCCCCCACCCCCCCCCCCCCCCACCCCCCCCCCCCCCCACCCCCCCCCCCCCCCACCCCCCCCCCCCCCCACCCCCCCCCCCCCCCACCCCCCCCCCCCCCCACCCCCCCCCCCCCCCACCCCCCCCCCCCCCACAATGTGGAAAAGTGTAAAGTCATGCATTTTGGGATTAAAAGATTACCAGCTGTGTACTACATCGATGGAAAGGTACTCCAAGAGATTGATGAGGCTAGGGACTTAGGGGTATTGGTAGATAGGGAGATGAAGTTCAGAGGACACATTGCTAAGGTGTCCAAGATTGCACATAGGATTACTTGGTTGTTGAGAAACACACTGACATCCAGAGATAAAGAGGTTATTATTCCCCTTTATAAAGCATTGATACTTCCACATTTGGATTACTGTGCTCAGGTCTGGTCACCTGGATTCCTTGGAGATGAGGAGGCTGTGGAGAGGGTTCAGAGAAGAGTGACCAAGTTGGTGAGTGATATAAAAAATGCTCCCTACATTGATAGATTGAGAGCTTGTGGATTGCAGAGATTGGTTGATAGGCGAAGAAGAGGGGATATGATAGAAACATTCAAATTACTAAAAGGTTTTTATAGGATTGATGCAGGGGAAATGTTTCAGCTGTGTGAAAGTGATGGAAGAACAAGAGGTCATCTCTGGAAATTAAAGAAGAGTGTGGTTAACAAAGGTGTCAGAACAAGGTTTTTTGCCTGGAGGGTGGTGAATGAGTGGAATTCATTGCCTGACTTAGTTGTGAGCTCTTCGTCTGTAAATGAATTCAAGAAGAGATATGACAGATATTGTTTTGCTAGTTTGGGTCTCCCGCGATGAGTCTACTGACTCCATGGAGATACCCATAATAATAATAAATAATAATACTTATAACTACTTGCGTGATACGGGCAGACACAAATTTAACGAAGATAAAATTTGATTTTTAAGTCCCACGATTAAAAATATGCAAAAATAAATAAAGGGTTACTAGAAATTGTAGAGTGCGTTACATCAAAACCGCATTGAACAAGGGATACTACAATTTGTAGACCGCGTTATATCGAAACCGCTTTGTATAAGTACCGCGTTATACGAGGGTTACCTGTATTATATTTTAGGCTATAAGATTGTTATATATTAGTACTGTGGCTGGAATAAGGGACAATAATATGGGAATCATGCTCCAGAGACCAAATATGGTACTTTCAAGTTGCTTCAGGCCTCCAAATATGCAGCACAGATGGGTGATGGTCTAACATTACATAATGAAAATCTACGCCTAAACACATTCATAAACATCCATTCCCTGGTGATAGTCAAATCTAAGCCTACTGTAGGTAAGCAAAGATACCACTCAGCCAATCATTCAAGCAAAATACCATTAAAATATGTTTAATCCCATTAAAAAAAGGTTGATGTAATGTTTAATTCAGTTTATCTACCTTATCAACTCACTCAAGTAATAAATTATAACTTTATTTTGGAAATGTCTGAAATATTCTTCCTCAAACAGTCATTGCTTACTCTCATTTTGTTGTTTCTCAAAACATTCATCAAAATTTCCTCAATGAATCTTGACAGGGAGGATACTATTAAATTCATTGGCAGTTTCTGATCAATATTTTCTCCAGGGAACTTCGGTTTCAGTACTGTTGAGATTATTGTTATTGACAATTGGCTATTTTCTTGATCAATGCAGTTAAACTTCAGTCAATATGAGCTTTGGTCACATTGTACACTTACAAGAGTGAATTTAGCTTTTTATTATTATTATTATTACCCCAAGACCTCATGGAGTCAAAGACTCATCTGGGAGGTCCTTTTTATCACACACACGCATCTCATCAAACTGAGCCTTAAACACACTCAAACTTCTTGCAGACACCACACTCTCAGGCAAGGCATTCCAATCATTCACAACTCTGCACAAAAAAAACCTGCCTCTTACTCCCCTACTCACACCCTCTTTATACAGTTTCCAGGAATGACCTCTGGTTCTCCCCTGATCTCCCACTATTCTCTGTAGAACTTCTCCACCACTGATCTTATAACAACCCTTTACCAACTTGTAGGTCTCTATCATATCTCCCCGCTTCCTCCTCTCCACCAGACTCTGCAAATTACATAAATTACATCTTCTCAATCTTTCCCCATACTCAACATTCCAGAGGTCAGAAACTACCTTAGTCAGTCGCCTTTGAACCCTTTCCAACATCTCTTCATCCTTCTGAAAACCCTGTGACCAAATCTGGGCACAATAGTTCATGTGTGGCCTAATCAAAGCCTTATACAACAGAACAAGAATCTCCCTACTTCTACATGTCAGTGTCCTCCACATCATTCCCAGAAGCCTTTGTGTTGTCTTCACAATTTTGACAATGTGTCCCCTAAATTTTAGGTCCCTTTCCACTATCACCCCCAGATCTCTTATTTCCTCTACCTCCAACAATATATTCTCACCAAGCATAAATTCTGCATCCCATCTTTGTTTTCCAAATTTTAAAACCTCACATTTTGCGACATTGAACTCGCATCCCCATTTCCGTGCCCAATCACTCAATTTATTCAAGTTTTTTTGCAAGGCCACAACATCTTCAGTACTCTTTATGGTTCATCCCAACTTTGCATCATCTGCAAACAACTGAATATCTCCATTCAAATCTTCGCCAATATCATTAATATACGAGTTAAATAGTAATGGCCCTAAAACAGACCCCTGAGGCACTCCACTAGTGACTTCCTTTTCCTGGATATCGTACCCCCATACACAACTTGTTGATACCTATCAGATATTTTTTTTTTAAATAACGAAAACCTGTGGTGCGTTCATAATTAGAAGAAATACATGTATAAACCACAGTGAAAATTATTTAATTGTAAATATTTCATCCTAAGTATCTTAGGACATCATCAGTACAGTATTTAAACAAAATTAGGAATAACATACAGTTAGGGCACATGATTACAATAGAATCTCACGAAAACGTGCATAATGTGGGAAGTAGTACAAAAAAAAAAAAAAAAAAAAAAAAACCTTAATTATTTAACACAATTTTGTATGATAATTTCCCATACTTTAGGAATAGTAAGAATGTCGTTGCGGTTTAGGTTTGGTCTGTGTAGTAGGGCTTCAGAACTTTCTTTGTATAAACGTTCATGTTTAAATAAAGATCTATGTAAAAGTTGAGCCTTTTCCCAATGGATCCTATGGTTTGGATTTTCAATTCCGTGTTGAGAGAGGCCAGATTTCTGCGGTTTAAGAAGACGAATGTGGTCTTGATGTTCCGAGATGCGTTTCTGAACAGACCTACCTGTCTGTCCAAAGTAAGATAATTTGCATTAGCATGGAATCTCATAAACACCAGGTAACATCAAGGGTGAGAATTTGTCCTTAGGAGAAGGTAATAAGTTATAAATTTGGTTGATAGGTTTGTAAGTAGTGGCAAAATTGCATTTCTTCATAATTTTAGAAAGACGTTCTGAGATGCCTTTAACGTAAGGTATGAGAATCCTATGCACTTCTTCCTGTCTGGTTTGATGTATGCAGAAGTGACTGATGATTTTTTGAGTTGTTTTGGGATTATATCCATTTAGGATGGCTGTATTTTTGATAACTTCTAATTCTTGGTTTAAAGATTCTTCAGAGGAGCAGAATTTGTGTGCTCTGGAAACTAGTGATTTAATAATGCCAGATTTCTTTATTTAACGTATTCGACAAATCTGTTTCTAGTTCTGTAAAAATCAGAATTAGTGAAGAGGGAGACAATGTCGAAGCTGATTAACAAGTCAGTTTTTGATAGTTGAATGTCTTTAATTTTTGTGTGAAACTCAGTAGAATTTTTGATTGAAGATGAGTGGCCTATGTGAGGCCACTCAGTCTCTTCAAGTGAGGCAAGTCATTCCTTACTGCTCAATCAGTGTCTAAGCATGAACTAGCAACAAACATTTTAAATATTACAGAACTAGAAACAGATTTGTCAAATACGTTAAATCAAGAATTGCTACAATTAATTATAACTGTCTCAAAGAATTCGGGAAAAAAAGCTTTTGATAAAAGCAATACTGCTCTACATATTAAATACCTTAATCTATTAAATCGATCAAAAAAGATCACTAACAAATTACCAACGGAAAAATGGGTAGTCAATTTATCTAACCGTCAACTAACAAAAGATGAATTAAATGTTCTAGCAAGAGGCCATAAATTTGCGATTTCACCAAAGTGTTTCCCATATTTAGACTTTATACATAATATAGAAAGAAACATCAAGCATCTCTCCAGTATTGAAGCCAACAAACTTCATTTCGAAGTAGCTAAAGTGATCTACAATGTCAAACCTTCAGAATTAAATATCCCACCGTCGGAATTGAAAGCTATTATTTCCTTAAAACGTAACAAAAATTTAATCATTACTAGAGCTGATAAAGGAAATACCACTGTGGTTCTTGATACCAATTCATATGACCGAAAAATTAATTTACTTCGTCGAGATCGTAATACTTACTCCAAATTGGATTTTGATCCTATGAATCCTCAACTCAGAAAATTAAATAAGCTACTTAATGAAACTTCCTCCTTAGATGAAGAAACAATGAAAAAACTTAAAACATAACCTGCAAGACCTCCTAGAATTTATGGCTTACCTAAGCTACACAAAACTAATGTTCCACTTAGACCCGTCGTAGACTGTATCGGCTGTCCAACGTACAAGTTATCAAGATTCTTATCTAACCTTCTCCGCCCTCACATAGGCCACTCAGTCTCTTCAATCAAAAATTCTACTGAGTTTCACACAAAAATTAAAGACATTCAACTATCAAAAACTGACTTGTTAATCAGCTTCGACATTGTCTCCCTCTTCACAAACATTCCCCATAAAGAAACAATAGAATTACTAACTAAAAAATTTCCATCTGATATAGTTGAATTGTTCAAGTTTGTTATTGCATCAGGTTACTTCACCTGGAAAGGTCAAATTTACAAGCAAGAGGAAGGAACAGCAATGGGATCTCCTTTATCACCAAACCTAGCAAATTTGTTTCCAGAACACCTTGAGGAAAAAATATTCACTTTTGAACCCAAACCAAAAATTTGGCTAAGATATGTCGATGACGTATTTGCAGTATGGAATCATCCCGAACCTGAATTACAACTTTTTCTAGATAAAATTAACCTTCTTCATCATCGCATCAACTTTACGTTAGAAAAAGAATCTCCACAGGGTATCTCTTTTTTGGATTTACACATCAAAAGAAAAGAAGATGGTTCCATCGCCACTTCCGTCTTTCGCAAGCCTACATTCTCAGGTCGCTACATTTACAATTCTTCTGCTCATCATCCATCTCAGAAATCTGGCATTATTAAATCACTAGTTTCCAGAGCACACAAATTCTGCTCCTCTGAAGAATCTTTAAACTAAGAATTAGAAGTTATCAAAAATATAGCCATCCTAAATGGATATAATCCCAAAACAACTCAAAAAATCATCAGTCACTTCTGCATACATCAAACCAGACAGGAAGAAGTGCATAGGATTCTCATACCTTACGTTAAAGGCATCTCAGAACGTCTTTCTAAAATTATGAAGAAATACAATTTTGCCACTACTTACAAACCTATCAACCAAATTTATAACTTATTACCTTCTCCTAAGGACAAATTCTCACCCTTGATGTTACCTGGTGTTTATGAGATTCCATGCTAATGCAAATTATCTTACTTTGGATAGACAGGTAGGTCTGTTCAGAAACGCATCTCGGAACATCAAGACCACATTCGTCTTCTTAAACCGCAGAAATCTGGCCTCTCTCAACACGGAATTGAAAATCCAAACCATAGGATCCATTGGGAAAAGGCTCAACTTTTACATAGATCTTTATTTAAACATGAACGTTTATACAAAGAAAGTTCTGAAGCCCTACTACACAGACCAAACCTAAACCGCAACGACGTTCTTACTATTCCTAAAGTATGGGAAATTATCATACAAAACTGTGTTAAATAATTAACGTTTTTTTTTTTTTTTTTTTCTACTTTAGCACGTTATGCACGTTTTCATGAGATTCTATTGTAATCATACGCCCTAACTGTATGTTATTCCTAATTTTTGTTTAAATACTGTACTGATGATGTCCTAAGATACTTAGGATGAAATATTTATAATTAAATAATTTTCACTGTGGTTTATACGTGTGTTTCTTCTAATTACCTATCAGATAGCCAGTCTCCAATCCAATGCACCAATCTAATATCCAACCCTATCTGCTCTAGTTTGACTGTCAACTTACCAAGGAAGCAGTCACTTTATTGTAATAAGTAGATTACTAAAATATGACCTCCCTTTAGCAAACCCATGCTGTCTATCAAAGATTATACCATTGTTGTCTACCCAACTCTGGATTCCAGTTCTCACAAGCTTCAACAACTTAACCACAACACCTGATAGGCCTATAGTTTGATGCTTCAGTTCGATCACCTCCTTTATGAAGTGGCACAATCTTGTCCTCCTTCCACCCCTTAGGAACTTGACCAAGTGCAAGACTCGTATTAAAAAAATATGTCAAGGCAGGTGTCAACTCTCTGGCACTTTCCTTCAGAAAATGCGGTGATATATTAAGTCCCACAGCCTTATTTACATCTAGTTTACTCAACACCTCTTGCTCACTTACAGTCAGTCTCTCCTCCCCATCAACAACTGCTCTCAATCTCTCCATGAAGTCACATTCACAAGATTGAAAGATCTTTATGAACTGCTCATTAAGTAGTTTATGAACTGCTCATTCTGCTACAGCTGTCTTTATACCATTTTCTCCAATCAATGTCATCCTTCCATAATGGATACATATCAAAAGAACTCTCTAGGATTCTTTTTGGCTTCATTAGCTAATTGCTGTTCATACCTCTCTTTAGCTACTCTCGCCAACCAAGTCACCCTCCTTGCCTGGTCTTAGTAGACCTCATGAAATTGGTTATTTCCACTTCTCTTATGCTGCCTCCATAATGCCCTTTTTCTCTGTATCACATGCTTAATCTCTTTATTCATCCCTCTCACACCTACCTTATTTAATCTTCTCACCCTTGGAATACATTCAGACATTGCATCTGCTAGATAGTTTTTGAAAATTATCTAAGCTGCATTGATCTCTTTTCCAGCTAACTCTTCATTCCATGCTACTCTTAGCAGCTTTTCACAACACATAAGAGCATTTAGCCAACTAATTGGTAGTGTTGGATTCTGAATGAAGAGAAATGGAAATTGTTAATATATCATTCAAAGTCCAACATAATCTACCATTTCCTGAGCAACATTTGTTTTTTTTTTTTGAACTAATAGTCTCGTGCTCATAATTTTCTATTTATGTAATTTCTTCAAGTTATGTTAATCGATATTTATTTAATTATATATGTTTGGGATAAATTACAGTTATTAAAAGCTGCATATTAAAATATCATTAATTTTGTGAATTTATTTCCTTTAATATAATGTTAGAAACTGTAATGTGTAATTTTGATATATCCAGAAGATTCTTTGTGGTATCACTTGATTGGTTGCTATGAGAAATTATGTTATTTTTAGTTAGCGAGTGTTTACTCTATACTATGCACAAGGCAAAGTTGATGTGAGCTAAACCGGTGAGAACCAGTTTTTGGCGGGAAAAAGTAAGGAGTAGATAAGAAAACATAAGTTTTCGTATCTACTCCTTCCTTTTTCCAGAATGGAGTAGGGAAGTATAGAGAACGGTAGTTGGAGACTGGAGGGGAATTTTGACGTGCCGAAAACGGTATTTAAGGGACCGGGAATCGCTTGGCATTTTAACTTACTTTTTTTTGAGTTGGAATTTTACCTAATGCCTAGCAGTGTAATAGTGCAAAAAATAAGTTAATATGCATAAGAAAATGAAGAAATAAGTAGGTAACTTAAACCAAGTGCATGAAGATTATATTCTCCCGAGTCTATATATCAGTCGCAGAATTGGAAGACTTTTTTTTTAGCTTGTGTTACTACATCGAACAACAATTTTTAAGTCAGCAAGGACTTAAAAATTGTTGTTCGATCTCCTTATGATGTATTGAAGCTACATCCTGGTAAGATTACCTTTACTATACTTGAGAAGTAACGAAAATTAATTCCTCTGAAAGTAAATCGTTCCTAGTTGCAGTATTCAGCGAGTCCAGATTTAATATGTGCTGTACTAAGACTTTTCCCTCTTCAAATGATAAATACTATGTTATTGAATTAAGTGTTCATTAACTGAATGAGAATACTGTGAAGCCTAGTCATTGTGATTTAGGAATCTCAAACTTACACGAACTAAAATTGATTAACTGAGCCTAGAGAAGTACAAATTGAATGTCTGAATGTTCATGCGTTGTATTCTTCTGAATATCTTGAACTGATTTGATATTTAAAATTGTTCTGAAATGTAACCTTAATCAGAGTAGAGTTATGATATAAGCTCTTGTTATAAGAAGGATAAGATCTGTATAATATAATCTTTAATTATAAAGTTTAAGTTCAGCTGAGTAGTATATTAGTGACTTAATGAGAACTTTATATTCGTTCAATTATAATGTCCCTGTTAGAATATTGTGTTATGATGTAATTTATGCGTCACTGCATTAAATAATTTTGTTTGAATTGAATCTGCCCAATTTTTTTCATTGCACCGCTCATCAAAATAATTTGAATCTCAGTGGGAACCCTAAGTAATAATAATAAGAACCTCGGCCTAAATTCAGCTTTATGATAACCTGATACAGTTGAAGGTTGATTTATCTAAGTTGCTTCTGCAATTTCTGAATATGGAGTGGCGCAGTATAATATAAATATTCTTCATATTCGATTGATATACCAGCCCTCAACTAATCGAATTTATAACAAGAGATAATAATAATAAGATAAAACGCAATTGAGAAGAGTTACGATCCCACAGTAGGATACCAAGATACACCCTGTCAAACGCCAAGGCATTTGACAGGGTGCCACATGATATTTAATCTGATATTTAAGTTGCAGCGCATGGGTTTAAATGTCGGGTTAGTCAAATGGATTCAGGGTTGGCTGACTGATAGGTATCAGAGAGTTGTGTATGATGGGGCAATATGAAGGAAGCAGAAGGTTACAAGGGAGGTTCCACAGGGCTCAGTACTGGGACCTGTATTGTTCAATCTTTAAATCAATGATATTGTCAATGGACTGCAAGGGGGACATTCAGTTGTTTGCAGATGATGTGAAGTTGGGAAGGGTTATCAGTAATAGTGCAGATGTGGCAGCCCTGCAAGAGGATTTGAATAAACTAGACAGATGGGCAAATAAATGGGGGTATCAGGGTTGCTGCAATATTGAGAAGGATGCTGACCTGCAGAGATAAAAGAGTTATCATTCCATTGTATAAGGCCCTGATCAGACCACATTTAGACTATTGTTCTCAGATTTGGTCCCCAGGATTTGAAGAGGATAAATTGACTGTGGAAAGGGAACAGAGGTAGATAACAAAGATGGTTTCGGGACCATCTTTGTTATGTACAACATGAGTTATGAGGATCGACTGAGGGAATGCGGACTGCAGAGTTTGGTGGATAGAAGAAGGAGAGGTGATATGATCGAGACTTTTAAACTGTTGAGAGGCAGTTACAGGGTAGACATTGGAGAGTTCTTTCATTTGGTGGAACGGCAGAAAGGAACGATGATAAGGGGCCATCCCTGGAAGTTATGAAAGGAGGCTATGTGCAAGAGAGTGAGGAGTGGTTTCTTTGCGTGGAGGGTGGTTGAACCATGGAATGCATTGCCTGAGGGGGTGGTTGGAGTGGGGACGTTAATGAGTTCAAGGAGTGGTATGATAGACTTTGTATTTCCTAAAAATGACCTCCCACGACGAGTCTTTTGACTCCATGGAGGCCTGGATAATAATAATACCACATGGAAGGCTCTTGCATAAATTGAAAAAAATAGGGATAGATATGAAACTTGTGATATCTCATGGACAGATACAAAAAAAAAAAAAAAAAAAAAAAAAGTAATATGTGAAGGAGCAGAATCCAGGAGAAAGTGGGTGACTAGGAGTGTGCCATTAAACTCTGTGCATGGACTACTATTAATTTGGACATAAATGATTTGAAGAGAAATATTCAGTTATTTGCTGATGAGGCAAAATTGGGTAGGGTAAGAGTTAACCAATGTGATATAGATAGCTTATGGATGCTGATAATGGATTCCAGTTTAATGCATGAAAAGTGTACTTATGCATTTTAGGATAAAAAGATTATAAGCTGGGTACCACATTGAAAGAAATGTACTTCAAGAAATTGAAGAAGCTAGGAATTCGGGGAGGGAGGTGGGTAAATATAGAGAGAGTTGAAGTTCAGAGGGCAGCATTGCTAAGTTTGCCAAGACAGCTCACAGCACTACTTGTTTATTGAAGAACACACTAACAAACAGAAATAGGGAAATCGTTCCTTTTTATAAGGCCTGGATACATCTACATCTCAATTACCTTACTCAAGTCCAGTCATTTCTTGGGGATGAGGAAGTAGCAAGAGAATCTAGAGGCAAGCGATCAAGATGGTGAGTGGTCAGTGGAATGCTCCCTATGATGACAGATTGAGAGTGTATGGGTTTCAAAAATTGGTTGATAGGCAGAACAGGGGGATGTGATAGAAACATTTAAATTACTAAAGGCATTTTATAGGACTGATGCAGAAGAAATATTTCAGCACTTGGCTAAGAACAAGAGGTAAGAGTGTGGTTAGCAAGCGAGGACTAGATTTTCCACTCATTCACATTTTGGAGTTGTGAATAAGTGGAATGGGTTGCCAAGGGTCAATAGTGAGTGGTTCTTTGTCTGTCAATGAGTTCAACAGGAGATATGATAGATACTGTGTGGATAGTTTGGTTCTCTCACAATGAGTCTTTATAATCCATGGAGATGCCCATGCAGTAATAATAATTCTTGTACTGCCAGCCTGTGCTCATTCATTCAGTAATTAATCATATACCTCCTAATAGTACATAGTGTATGAAAACCATGACACTGGACTGGAAGCCTAAATCATTTCTTCAGATTCCTTATAGAAATATGTTCTAGTTATCTAGTTTGGCTTCTTAAATCAATAATATTCATATCACTCTTAGTAACAACTTATGCTAAGTTCTGCTGATATGATTATAGTCTTACACTATCCTTTGAGTGATCACCAGAAAGAAAATAAATTAGGCCTTGGAAAACATGTACTCTTTCTTTCTTTATTCCAAATATAAGTTGTTAATTTCTATTAATGTAATTTTTAACACAAAAAAAGACATCCTCTAAAGAAGTCATGTGAAGTAATCAAGACTTGCTTATGTTCAAACAATAATGATGGAATGATCATCCATTAAGGATATCAAAGAAAGGTCTGATTAAACAACCATTCATCTTAATTTTGTTCCAAACAAATTGCCATTCAATAATGCTATACATTCATTACTTAAACATGTTAGTGACAAACTGTTTCTTCATAAAACAGTTTTTTTCTATCAGATCAGATCATCAATAAACAATAAAAGTTACTACCATTTAATATATTATACATTTTAAATGGCAGGTGATTTATAATCTTAATTAGGCTCTTTTAGCTCTGAAAGAAAATGCTCTCTACAGGGGAAGCAACTGAGTACCTTTCATCAGGCAGAGCAACAACTGTGTTGTTAACAATGAAAGGCTCTGGCAGGTGGATGAATTGACATAGCCCAATCAATTACTAGAAGTTTAATAGAGACATGCACACTAGACATAATATAATTTCTTACTCCTATATATTTCACTCAATATGTCATGAGCTTGTTTCAGGGAGTAGGCAGAAGAACTGGCAACAATATTTAAATTCTGAATAAAAGAATGATCCAGACAGCATGTGTATAATACCATGTGTCTCAGACGCAGCTGTACAGTAGGAGGAAACACTATTAGATTTCAAAGATGTGGGAATAGATGTATAATTAATTTTAAAATAGTAAAATAAAAATAAAGATTATAAACAATTAACAACAATCACTTCCCAAAACTTAGAGATAGGCATACAGTTTGTCCAATTAAGATGAGGATGGTGGCATAGGACTTCACATGATTCAAAAAACAGATCAAATTTGAGCCTACTGTAGTGTAGCTCTTGGTACAGTTCCAGTGAACTCCATATCTAGTTGTTGTTTATGTTGTTTATTTTTTGACGGTATATATTAGAACACAGAATAATAAGTAAATAATTATTTATTGACTTATTGCTGATATTTTGCTGGTGTTATAACCAGCATCTTCAGAGCACAAAAACACAGTTTGTCACAATATGCGAGACTATAACAACATGGTATAATCAATGGACTAGTTAAACAAAATTGTAGCATCAACACAAAGACTAAAGTCCTAATTTGGCACCCTCTATCTGAAGAAAAAAAAAAAAAAATCCAGTACTAGTTTTTTCTTAAGATGACTGTCTCCCAGATTTTAGGCAAATTTATACAGCCATATTTGTTGACATTTGGAGTGTGTTTCAGGGCCTCTGTTGCCTCTAAGAACAATCTCTCCGACTTGTAAGAGCTTTTGTGTAGTATTTTTGTTTTCTTCCAGTTGATCCTGTGTACAGGGGTATCCAAAGCATGGTCTGCTAGGCCCGACTTACCATAGTGATAATGCCGGATGTATCTTTTATGTTCACTGATGCGGATGTTCACAGTTCTTCCAGTTTGACTGTAGTAGGCTTGATTACACGAGCAGGGTACTTCGTAGACTCCTGGATGTGATAAAGGAGGAATGCTGTCCTTGGGTGAACGGATAAGAGTTGCTAATTTGACACACAGTCTGAATATGGTGCATAATTCATGTTTACTAAGAATTCTAGAAATCTTTTCGGATGTGCCTTTAATGTATGGGATGGTGACTGTTTTGTTGTAGTTCTCTGTGGTGGATAGCGGGAGTGATTTCTTAGGAGCGTTTAGTATTTTGTTTATCTTATGGGGAGCCATTGGCCAAGAAGGTGTGGCATAAGTGAGCCAGTTCAGCAGCAAGAGCATTGTCATTGGAACAGATTGCTCTTGCTCTATGGGTTAGCGTTTTTAAAATACCATACTGTTGAGAAGGGTGATGGTGTGATTGTTTGTGTAAATATCTCCCTGTATGTGTGGGTTTTCTAAAAACTGAAAATGATAAGGAACCATCTGGAAGACGTGTGATAAGTGTATCCAGGAAGGGCAGACAGTTATTAGCTTCCAGTTCCATTGTAAAGTGGATTTTTAGATGTTGGCTATTTAAATGTGCTAAGAATGTTTCCAATGTCTCTGGGCCATATGGCCAAATAGCAAGCACATCGTCAACATAGGGTAGCCAAAGTGTTGGTTTGAGAGTGGCTGTATTGATAGCTATTTGAACTATTCAAATTCACAACACATTAAGGATATTTCACATGGAAAGGGAAAATATACAAACAAATAGATGGGACAGCCATGGGACCCCCCCCCTTAGCCAACTTCTACATAGAAAAACTACCTGGAAAAACTAGCTATTAATACAGCCACTCTCAAACCAACACTTTTGCTACGCTATGTTGATGATGTGCTTGCTATTTGGCCACATGACCCAGAGACACTGGAAACATTCTTAGCACATTTAAATAGCCAACATCCAAAAATCCACTTTACAATAGAATTAGAAGCTAATAACTGTCTGCCCTTCCTGGATACACTTATCACACGTCTTCCAGATGGTTCCTTATCATTTTCAGTTTTTAGAAAACCCACACATACAGGGAGATATTTACACAAACAATCACACCATCACCCTTCTCAACAGTATGATATTTTAAAAATGCTAACCCACAGAGCGAGAGCAATCTGTTCCAATGACAATGCTCTTGTTGCTGAACTGGCTCACTTACGCCACACCTTCTTGGCCAATGGCTATAATCCCCATAAGATAAACAAAATACTAAACGCTCCTAAGAAATAACCCCCGCTATCCACCACAGAGAACTACAACAAAACAGTCACTATCCCATACATTAAAGGCACATCCGAAAAGATTTCTAGAATTCTTAATAAACATGAACTATGTACCATATTCAGACCGTGTGTCAAATTAGCAACTCTTATCCATTCACCCAAGGACAGCATTCCTCCTTTATCACATCCAGGAGTCTACGAAGTACCTTGCTCGTGTAATTAAGTCTACTACGGTCAAACAGGAAGAACTGTGAACATCCGCATCAGTGAACATAAAAGATACATCCGGCATTATCACTATGGTAAGTCGGGCCTAGCAGACCATGCTTTGGATACCCCTGTACACAGGATCAACTGGAAGAAAACAAAAGTACTACACAAAAGCTCTTACAAGTCGGAGAGATTATTCTTAGAGGCAACAGAGGCCCTGAAACACACTCCAAATCTCAACAAATATGGCTGTATAAATTTGTCTAAAATCTGGAAGACAGTCATCTTAAGAAAAAACTAGTACCAGCTTTTTTTTTTTTTTCCCCTTCTTCAGATAGAGAGTGCCAAATTAGGACTTTAGTCTTTGTGTTGCTGCTACAATTCTGTTTAACTAGTCTGTTGATTACACCATGTTGTTATAGTCTCGTGTATTGTGACAAACTGTGTTTTTGTGCTCTGAAGATGCTGGTTATAATACCAGCAAAATATCAGCAATAAGTCAATAAATAATTATTTACTTATTATTCTGTGTTCTAATATATACCGTCAAAAAATAAACAACATGTATGACGAACATAAATGTCTTTCTACACATCCATATCTAGTGTTGATAGCATGAGAAGCAAGGCCTGAACATTCAGATTTCAAAAATCATACAGACTCTTGATGTTTTTCAATTCTAATAGTAGCAGAACTGCCAGTTTGTCCAAAGTAACAAAGATGACAAGAAGATGGTATTTGGTAAACACCAGGCAAAGATAGAGGTGATATGTATCTTTGGCAGGTGCTAAGAAAGAACAACTTCCAAGCTGGTTTGGAAGTAGTATACAAAGTATAGCTGTGAAAGGTCCTTGCAGTTTGTTCAAATGTTCCTTTAAGATGGGATATGCTGATCCTTTTAACATCAGGTTGCAATCTCGAAAAGAGATGAAAATTATCAAATATTTTCTGTATCAAGGTCTCGCTGTATCCATTAAGTAATGGAGCAAGTTTTATTTTATTTAATACTTCTAATAGAAGGGACTCAGAAAAACAAATTGTGCATGATCAGTGTATAAGGTATAATATGGCTTTTGATAATACCTATTTTTTTTTAAGAATGGTGATGTGAAGATGCATGGATGCAGCCAAATGCAGGGTCAAGGAGAAATGGTGTTAGAAATGTGATCCTCTAAAAGCTCCATAAAATAATCAGCAAAAGCAGGTGATATAGGACTATCCATTCCAATAATTTCAATCTGCTGAAATAATTGTTATACCAAGTAAAATAACCAACACTGATATGATATCTTAATCTACAAGAGTCTGAAATTATGGTTTCCTTTGATGTGATTTTACTGTTTACAATATAATACTTTAAGAAACTAACTTTTACAAGTAGATTTCCCTGATGATATCATCAATTTATTCAAGTTGCCACACTTAGAGAGGATTGGTGTAACACATCGCCAAGCATATGAGTGATCATATGGCATCTGATGATGTCCAATGAATAGATAGATGGAACAGTTCTTTTGTCTTCTCCCTAAAAGAAGCTCATGACATATATGGAGCAAAATATACAGGAGTAATAAATTATATTTACTCCTCTTTTACATGTGTGAAGCTGTTATTCAAAAATTATATCAAGCCCAATCAGTGGCTGACAACCCTAGTCAAGTACTGATTTTTGCTGCAACTGTAAGAGTATTGACAAGCTGGTTACAGTATTCTGCCAAAGCTCCATGAATTTGAAATCTAAGCTTAACAACAATACCAGAGCATTCAGGGTAGCCAACATGACTGATCCCAAACCACAACGGACAGGTGAAAAATTGGCTATGTAATGCTCAAGAAGATATTTTATTTTCACATCTCAACTGTAAACATCAGAACACTGCACAAAACTGGTAAGTGAGACTACTCAAAGAGGAGCTACCTTTAGATGGAATGTGATCAGAATTTCAGAGGCACATTGGACAAATTATGTATGGTAGATCTAAGTGAAGGAATAATGTACTACTCTAGAATAAGAGATCAGCAGCACAGAGAAGGAGTTGTAATTATAATCAGAAAACACCTCATAAACATCATCACTGATATAAGACCCATCTTCAAGAATGCTATCCATCTGATTTAAATCAAACCTTTATATTAGAATTATACAAGTGAATGCACCAGACCATTCTCATGAAGAAGTAGAATATACAAAATTTTTGGAACAACTGCAAGAAGAAATAGATGATACAAGCAAGTGAGACATGCTGATAGTCTTAGATTTTAATGTGAAAGTGGACAATTTTTAGATTCTTACATAGATGTTATGGGAAACTTTGAAATAGGAGAAATAAATGACAGAAGAGAAATGCTACTAAATTTCTGTAAATTAAATGGCCTATTTATCATCAATACAATGTTTCATCATAGGAAAAGCAATAAATACACTTGGAACTTACCCAATGAAGAAATCAATAACTGCTTAGACTATATATTAATTAATAAATGATTTTGAATTGAGAAAATCTAAATTCAAAATGTAAAAAAAAAAACTCAAGAAAATAAATATAAAGACCATGAATCCTTACATCCAAATAAATATCAATTTGCCAAAAAGAAAATACCACCCAAAGCAAAAATAATAGATATCAACATACTTAGAACAATTCCCACTGGAATTGAAGTAAAGAAGAAGGCAGAGGAAGACAAAAAAGAAGATAGCGTGAAGCCTTAAAGATCCACTCAGACTTGACCTCATTCCAACAGATGGCCAGATTGGTATAGGGCAGAATCCAATGGAGGAAAAAAAATCCATGGAACACTCAACCATCCTGAACAGATGCAAATGATGATGATGATTTTTATTACTCAGAGTAGTTAACTTCACTTTGAGTATGGATGGTAACTCTTGAATATTCTATAAAGAAACCAAAATAAACCATATACATATACTTCTAAAAAGCATGCACGCCACTGCAATGAAAGGCTGATCACAAAGCTTTCAATCCACAAAAGCCAGTCATAAATTTATGCACAAACTTTTGTTTATATATGTTTATATATAAATACAGAAAGAACAAAAATACATAGTTTGTTATAATAAACTTGTTCATTATAACAAACTACTGAAAAGTCCCAACCCACACCCACAGTGATGCACCAATGATATGCCAAAAGACTGTTATGCTAGAAAACTATCCACTATAAAAAACGGTTATTGTGGTCCTTACAAGTTCATTACTGTGACAGTTAACTGTAATTTCTCGTATACTATAATAGATTTCAACTGTAAAGACTGCAATTACTAGAGTATCACTTATATACTGGAAGTAACCTTAAAAGAAATTTCCTAGAAACTGAAAATTGGAACAGTGAATAAAAACCATAGTTTAATAGTAAATTAATTAATATGTCAGAAAATCATTCCAGTACTAATTCATGTTTTTAAATAAATCTACTATCTGAACTATTTCTGGAGATCAAAAATTCAGATTAGTCTCTAAATTAATGGTATACCTAAAACTTTTCTGTGCAAAGAAAAAAAGGCACTTACCATTTTTTGATAGCACAAGAAGTAGGATTATGCGTATTTTATCATAGGTACTGACAGAACTATCTAACAAAATAGGCACAATATTTCGCATAGGATCCTTGATCTTTTCACCTTCGGCATCTGTGCCCATTGCCAAGTCCTAAAACATTAAATACAATACTTTCAATAAAGTTATTGTTTAATGGTCAATACAGTTTTAAAGCAAGTGATACTGATTATTCTGTATATAAATTTTAAAAATTAATGAGTATGTAGTACTTCACAATTAATTATTTGAAAACATTGCTATTAGAAACTATTCATAGTTCTTAACATATAGTAGTAGTTAAAAACTACCCAGAAGTTCTTGCAACAAAAAGGCTAGTTGCTTCTTCACAGTAAAATTATGATCATCGATTGCAAATTAAAGCATAATTCAGGTAAACCATTATAACAACAATGACAACAGAAAACATGCATAAGTAATGTATAGCACATACTACTCTTCTCCAGGAAATAATTGTTGGAAAAGTTGAAATCATGTTAAGGGATTACACCAATGACTTCCAGACATTATCATCAGACCTCCACGGTATCAAAAGACATCATGGGATGTTCCACTGTCACATACAAAGCTCATCATATCATGTCTTAAATGCATTCTTCATCTCAACACCTAGGCAGTACATTCCAATTACCCAACACTCTCCATGCACAAAACCTATTCCTAACTCCCTTGCTCATACCCTCCTTATATAGCTTTCAGGGAAGTTCTCTTGTTCCTCCACATCAGGGGAGGAACAAGAAACCTCTTCTATGTTAATCAGGTAATAACTTATATGTCTCAATCATTTTCCCCTTCTCCTCCTATCCATTACTCTGTAAAAACTGAATTTCCTCAATCTGTCTTCATACTCAACATCCTAAATTTAGTCAAATGTCTCAACCATTTCCAATATTTCTTCATCCTTTTGAAAACCAGGTGACTAAATCTGTGTACGGAAATCCATATAAACTTTATCAAGGACTTGTACAGTGAACAATAAAATCATCCTTACTTCTTAATAGTTCTTAATATACACTAGAAGTTAAAAACACATCAGAATCCTCTGTGCATCATTCCCATAATCTACTGTGCTATATACAATTTTAAGAATGTGTTCCCAAATTTTAGGAAGTTATCCACCATTGCTCTCAGATCCCTCACCTCTTATAAGATATTCTCCTATCAAATATATACTCTGCATCCCATTTTTACTTACTGAATTTTAAAACTTTCTAAAGGTTTGACTAGTGATATGAAGATGGTTGAAGATGATGCAATGTGAACTAGCAACCTGCTCTCCAGTCTATTTAACTTTTCTTACAAAACCAAAACATCTGTTCTGCTCCTCATAGTTCTTTCCAACTTTGCATCATCTGCAAGCCACTGCGTGTCACTTTTCACACCTCTCTCAATTTCATTTGCATACAAGTTAAATGTCAATGGCCTCTAAACAGATTCCCAGAATCCACCACTAGTGACTTTCCTCCCCTGGGATATTGTTCCCACATGCCATTTTCTGATACCTATCACACAGCCAATCCCCAATCCACTGCACTAATCTACTATTAAATCCCATCTGTGCCAGTTAAATTACAAGCTTGCCATATGGCAATCTATCAAAGGCCTTGGCAAAAACTAAATATACCACTATGTACAGATTTCCCTTGTCCAATTTATTTGTCACCTTGTTACAATAAGTAAGCAGATTGAGAAAATACAAGCTTTCTTGAGAAAACCCATTCAGTCTATCAAACAAAATGCTCCTGTTGTCAACCCAATTCTGAATCTTGGTCCTCCTAACCTCTCATACTTTAACCACAACTCCAGACACACAGATTGGCCTATAATCTGAAGTCTCAGTCTTAACATCTCCCTTATGAAGAAGAAAAATTTTGGCCTTGTTCCATTCCTTTTGTTATGTCTCTTATTTTTCTTGTCCTGTCTAAACTTAACTTAATTTTATCCTTTATATTTTATCTTATGTTGTTACTATCAGTTATTTTGTTTGCCGACAAATTTATAATTATTTTATGACTGTGCCAGCCGGCAACTGAATTCTGATATACAATCTTAAATTACCAAAAAAAAAAAAGGATGCAGGGATCAAGAGGTTTGCAGTCGTGGTCCCGTTTCTTTAGTTACTAATGGATTCCCCTCTAATGCACGGTTCGTGATTTTTCAAGCGGTAATTCAATCCACAGAAACATGACAGACTCATTTGGTTTAAGCATAATAAATACATTTATTTTGGCAAAACAGAGATACACTTTAGTCAAACTTTCAATTCTAAGAGTCTGAGCTTCCCCTCCCCCTCTTAAGTTAACACATCCAAAAAAAGTTCTACTCTATAATTTCTTATACTATCAAAATCATACTCTTTCTTATATATCTACTCTCAGACTCTGTTAATTTCTACTGAGTTGCTCAGTTATCATACATAGAAAATACACATATATACAGGCTTATTCTACAATCCTGGCATGGATTATATCAGACATGTTTCGTCTAGCAAATTTTACATGAGATAACATTCCTTCTTATGTTCAAACTTTGTCCCCCCCCCAGAACTTTAGTTAGCATTCAAAATTAAACTTAACATAATAACATTAATTTCCTTTTTTCAATATAAACAGTCCGAAGCCTTGGTTTCCAGCTCAGCTCGAGCTTAAGATGCCGCTTGTTCGTTAGGTGTACACAAAATGTCCAAAGGAAGACAGTTCTTTAAACACAACATGGAAACTTGCTATTTCCTCAACGTTCAGTTTCTGATTCCTCTCTGGTTACCCTATCCTAATACAAAAAGGTTTCAGCTTACTGTTCTTGCTTTATCTGATAGATTTAGGACCTTCTTAGCTAGACTCTCGGATCTCCTCACCATATATGCTTCAATGGCGTCTCCGCTATTCTTTTATTCTACTTGAAAGGAACACACTTTCACTGACTTGTACACTGGCGTTGGTTCACCAGCGGCCCTTCCTTCTGGAATTCTGGCTGCATTTTTTTTGTTATAACTATGATCCACGCACCATGTACAGCAAGGGGAAGTTCTTGCTGCGCACAGCGGCAAGCTTCACAGCTACTCAGCTCTCCGCTCAGGAAACCAGGAACAGATGATTGAATTCTGTGCCGAAACCTATATACCTCAAGTCAGCGCCCTCTCCTGGTGGTGTCGTCATGCATACAGCGGCAGCCGATTGGTTATTGCAGCTCCGAACTGTCTTTGACATGGCCTAATACTTGTATCAACTTATAGCAATTTTACATGGATTTCCTATCTTAAATAATTCACAAACATTCTCTGTTCAGGTTATGGGCTTCTCTAACATTACTTAATATCTATAAAACTGATTATATACATGTTCTAGGTCATCAATAGGCACATTTTCCATCTGGAGGCATAAGTATGTCCTTATCCATCCTTTCTGACGTTACCTTATGTTGGGTCGGAAAAAGGATGACTCATCAAAAGTGAATCAGCACTTTTTCTGACACAACACTTTGGAACCAGGCCCAATGTAAGACATGTTGTAAAGGTACAAAATCAAATCAAATTGCAAAACTGTTAGTAACTACCTGGAACATTCCCTCAAAACATGCCATGATATAATATGGAAGGAACTATAAAAAAGGTGGATGGTTAGAACAAGAGGCCATTTGTAGAAGGGTGTGAGAAGTAGATTTTTTTACATGGAAAGTGGAATGCATTGTCGATGCAAGAAGTATAAATGATTTTAAGGTTCAAGGTTACTGTAATAATAATATCAAGCCCAACAGAGTCTTAATAACATCAAGTTTGAGGACTTATATAGTGAATTTCAATATGAATACAGTATTCATATTGAAAAATATGAATACGAACACAGCAGTGGAACTGGATGGCATGTCAGCCCATGTATTGCGTGAATGTTCAAGAGAATTGGTATTGCCTCTAACGAAGTTGTTCAGTCTAAGTCTCAGTTCTGGCAGAGTTCCAGGGGAATCTAAAGAGGGTAAGATAGTTCCATAAAGGTGGTCCCAAGACTGAGGTAGCAAACTACAGACCAATTAATATATCAGGAGAGGTTGTTAAAATATTGGAAAAGTTGGTTAAAGGTAAAATCTTAATAATTTATTCATTTTATAATAAAGTGACAGCAGAATTGGATAAAGGAAATGGCTACACCATAATACTGTTGGAATTTGCAAAAGCATTTGACAGAATACCACATGGAAAACTATTACAAAAGTTGAAGCAAAAGTATGAGGCTAGTAGCATGGATGGATGGGAGGGGGGCCTGATGGACAGACACCAGATAATAGTACATTGTGGAATGGAATCTAGGAGCGACTAGTAGAGTATCTCAGGGTTTTGTATTAGGGCTACTACTCTTTAATTGTATATAAATGATATAGGAATGGGTTTAAGAGAGGATATTCAGTTGTTTGCTGATGATGCAAAATTGGGGAGAGTAAGGGCCAATAAAGGTGATGTGGATATCCTGCAGGATAATTTAAATAAATTGGCATTTAACTTAATGTTACATAAACATAAGGTTGAAAAGGTTGCATATAGTGTGTCATATTGATGGGAGTAGATTTCAGGAAATTGAGAGGCAGGGACTTGGAATTCAAAGGACATGTTGCAAAAATTAGTAAAATAGCTCATCAAAATAGCTCATTATCCTTCTTTATAAGGATATGATTCAACCACATCTTGACTACTGTGCACAGATTTGATCACCTGGGTTTCGTGTGGACCTATTTAAAGAGAGTGCTGAGGCCTTACTTCACCACTCTAACTTAAATCGGAATGACTGCTTATCCTTGTCAAAAATATGAGAAAGCTACATCTGAATAACGCATAGATTAAAAAAAAAAAAAAAAAATTAAGGTCAATAACAATATTTACAAAGATAGAAGATCCCAAAAAACCACCGGATACTACATCTATCTAATGATCTGTTTAGTATGATATTATAAATTAAATTATTTTATTTTATTTTTTGGAAGATAATATAACTTACATAATTATTTTATGATCACTTTTATGATTAACCTTTTCTTCAGAAGCATAATGCTATAAGCGATTTAACATCATGCAGTTCATACTATTTTCATTAATTCAATGTTTGCATTCTACCTTGTATCTTGTGAAAATGTTGTTCAGGTCACTGATGATGGTCTGTTAGTTTCAAACTGAAATATTCGGCAGTATATTTAATAAATAATACTTCTTGTGTTTACATGTAGATAATTTATGATGCTAATGTAGTGGTTTCTCAGAATGACCTGAATAAGCTAGAATTTGGGCAAATGATATGAGTTCATCATCACTAAGTTTTGAACTTTGTGATTCACAAATGAGAGGGTGTATAATCTGTTTGCGGAACTATATTGAAGGAAGTGGAGGAAAAATATGATATTCAATAACTGTCAAGATTGTATAGACAACTCAGAGGATTGCTGCAATTGAAGGAAACTGATCAGCAGAGAAATTCATAAGTGGTTCCATGCATAAGGTTGTTCAGACTATGTCTGGACTACTGTGAGCAGATTTGGTGATCAGAATTTGGAAGAAATCAAGTGCAGAGACAGTTGATAAAAATGATTTCAGAACTATGGAATGGGAGCTACAAGAATAGGTTGAAGGAATATATATGCAGAATTTGGTAGATGGAAGATGCATGGATACTAAAATTGAGATGTTTAAGTTAAGATATATTTACTGAATGGAGATTAAAAGATTTTTCAAATGGTAAAACAAGAGGAAGATACAAAGGTCTAGGAGCCATTAAGAAATGCGAATAAGAGAGAATTAAAAAAAAAAATATATTAAGTTTAGAGATTGGTGAAAGAGTGGAATTCACTGCCTTTATAAGTTCTGAATGAATGTAAAATTCAGTATATTACAGGTTCCACAATGAGTCTGTAGATTCTAGTAACATTACATTTCCACAATGAGTCTTTTACATTTTACAGATTCCACAATGAGTCTGTAGGAGAGTTGTAAAACCTCTTCCCTTGATGAGGCTTTGACACTAAGAGAACTGTAATAATAGTTTTATTTAGTGTAATGAAAAATTGGTTGTTGAAGGATGACTGCTTAAAATATTTATTATTATTCTATTATTTTTATTATTATTTAGGCCTCCAAGCAGTCAAAAGACTCATCGCAGGAGGTCCTTCCTAGGAAACAAGTCTATCAAGACTCGACGCGGTAGGTCATTCGTAGGAAACAAGGTCTATCATACCACTCCTTAGACTCATTGACCATTCTCACCAGACAATGCATTCCATGGTTCAACCACCCTCCATGCAAAGAAACCACTCCTCACTATCTTGCTCACAGTTTCCTTTCGTGATTTCCAGGAATGGCCCTTGTCATCGCTTCTTCCCACTGTTCAACCAAGCGAAAGAACTTCCCAGTGTCAACCTTGTAACCACCTCTCAACAGTTTAAAAGTCTCATTCATATCACCTCTCCTTCTATCCACCAAACTCTGCAGTCCACATTCCCTCAGCCAATCCTCATAACTAACATTGTACAGTCCTGAAACTGTCTTTGTTATCCGCCTCTGTACCCTTTCCACAATTAATTTATCCCCTTCAAATCCTGGAGACCAAATCTGAGAACAATAGTCTAAGTGTGGTCTGATCAGGGTCTTATACAACAGAATGATAACTCTTATCTCTGCAGGTCAGTGTCCTTCTCATTATTGCAGCAATCCTTCATGTTATCTTCACAACCTTTGCAATATGTCCCTTGAATTTCAGGTTTCTATTAATCATCAACCCCAGATCTCTTGTCTCCCCTACTTCCTCCAGTATATCTCCTCCAATAGAGTATGCAGCATCCCATTGATGTGTCCCAAACCTCAAGACCTTACATTTTGCTGCATGGGCAAATGAACCCCATTCATTTGCCCATCTGTCTAGCTTATTCAAATCCTCTTGCATGACTACCACATCTGCCCTATTACTAATAACCCTTCTCAGCTTCACATTATCTGCAAACAACTGAACATCCCCCCCTGCAATCCACTGACAATGTCATTAATATAAAGGTTAAGCAATATAGGTCCCAGTACTGAGCCCTGTGGGACCCCACTTGTAATCTTCTGCCTCCTTGAAACTGCTCCACCATACACAACTCTCTGATACCTATCGGACAGTAAATCCTGAATCCAGTTGACCAACCTGACATCCAAACCCATGTGCTGTAACTTAAATATCAGCTTATCACGTGGCACCCTGTCAAATGCCTTCACTAAATCAAAGAAAATGGCAGTATATGCCTTTCCCTCATATATTGCTCTTGTAACTTTATTATAAAAGGCTAGCATATTACTAAAACAAGAGTGCCCCTCACAAATCGATGTTGACTCTCACAGATAACATTACCCTCATCTGTCCAATGTTGTATACGGTCCCGCACTAATTTCTCAAAGTTCTTACCTACTGATGACATATAAACTGGCCTATAATTAGACACTTCCAGTTTGCTACCACCCTTATGCAATGGCACTATCTTACCTTCCTTCCATTCCCTGGGCACCGTTCCTTTAACCTGGCCTTTCATTGAAAAGCCAGGTCAAAGGAACTGTCAGTTCCTTAGCACATTCTCTCAAAACTCGCGGTGAAATACCATCCAGTCCCACAGCTTTACTGAAATCTAGAGTACTCAGTATTTGGAACACGTTCTCCTCCTGCACCTCTAAACCTCGAACCTGCAATATCCCTCTAGTATTAAAATTTACTCCCCCAGGATGAAATACACCAATAAAGTGTTCATTGAACAATTCCACTATGTCCTCTGCATCAGTCACTCTATTCCCCTTTTTATCCCACAACATCATTCTTCCACAGTCATTTCTCCTCCTACTGGCCACACAGCTAAAACATTCCCTAGGATTTTCTTTGGATCTTAGGGCCAATCTCTTCTCATATTCCAGTTTCAGCTTCCTTACCATACTAGTCACTCTCCTGGCCTGTGTCTTATATTCTTTATGCATCTGCTCTTCACCAGTCTCCTTATATCTCTTCCATAGCCACTTTTTCACATGCAGCTCCTGTTTAATATTGTTTGTCATCCACTTTACACCAAATTGTGTCCTCTTCTTCACTTGTAGAATACAGCTCACTATTTCCTCTAACAAATATTCCTTCACAATTTCCCAAGCACTAATGATATCCCGGCCTTCCAATTCCTCCCTCCATGAAACTTCAAGTTGATGTCTAAGACTATTGTAATCACCTGCCTTATAATTCCACATATATTCCCATCTCTTTGATACTCCTGCATGTCTATTCATCTTCCAAGTCAAAACCACATGGTCACTCTCTCCAACTGGTGGGAGAGATGTCATCTCAATTATTATTAACTCTTCTGATGCTATGACCAATTCTTCTGATGCTATCACTTATCCAGTGATACTACTAACTCTTTAAGCACCAATGTGGTTCAGCAGCTGATTCTGCTTTTGACCTGATGGCAATAAAAGAAGAGGGTGCTGTCATAAAAATGCTATCAGTTTACTCCTATTCTTCTTTTCATCCCACTTTTCTGACAATTGCACTTTTTTTTTTTTTTTTTTTTATAAAGGAATGTGATGAACTTCATCACTTCTGAATCAGATTCATTAATTAGAATGCTTTTACCACAATTAATTTTGTCTGATTTGAAAAATGTTAGCTCAAATCTTGGAAGCAATATTGTAGAAATAATATACTTCTATTTATAAGATACTTCATTCAAAAATAATATTTTTGAATGAAGTATCAAACCTTCTGTTAATCTCTTGAGACGGTTTTTTAATTTATTCCTACTCTGAAAAAGAAATGCTATATTCATCTTTAGCTATATTTTCAGAGTCATAATAGTTGGGAACACTTCTAAAATTAAAGCAACATTTGGACTCATAGTTTTTGTAATTTCCTCAAGAGAAGCCAGTAAATTTAGCAGCAGTTCTATTAAAAATCAATGATTTAGGTGAGTGTATTTAAATTGTTGTCAATTACATAGATAATCGATGCTCTTTTTTGTTCTTGCATTCTTTGTAATTAAAAAAAAGTAAATTTCACATAGTAGGTAGATTTTGAACTAACTTTATATGGACAAAATTTAATTTGGTTTGAATATCTTAATTTTGCACATGCAGCAAATGAATTAAGTTGTATGAAGCAATCCAACTGAAAGCTGTCATTTGTCACGAGTTGCTGTTTTTGTTTTCTGAGTTCCATCTGTTTTACGTGCATGAAGTGTGAACTACGTGTTTATGACACCAATATAGACAAGGTAATCTCAAGTTTTTAAGATATAATTTCTACAAATAATTTATAACTCTTTTGGCCTGTATTTACAATGGGAAACAATGTTGACAATGTACTGAATGTCCTGTTCTCTGCCAGAGCTTTTGTGCATTGTAAGATTATAGTCGAATGAGGTCGGAACCTGTGTGTAATAAGTAAAATGTAAAATATTTCAGCCTTTCTTTGGTTCAATCCGGGAAAAATAATAATTTCCCAAGTGATTACTTTTTCCAATTTCTGTGTGTATTATATGACTGTATTTAAAAATCATATCAAAATTCAAATTATCCTTGTCTCACTTTAGTATTTACCAATGATAATCTAATCTCACCATGAAGCATAAACCCTTTGTGCATATCACATAAACAGCATGTGTGAAGAATAGCTGTTCTTCATTTGACTTTTATGCTTTCCATATTTAAAATTATATTAACTGATAACTATCCTACAATTAATTGCATTGGACTAATTAAGATGAGCGTTGAACTATGCACTCTTAACACTTTTATACATCAATAAAAATGCAATCATACGGTCAAACTGACATGAATTTTGTAGCATGGTTTGCATAAACCAAATGACAGCACACCCAACCTAAATGGGCATGTGACGCCACTGATATATTTAAACAAATCAGGAAAGATTAGCTGATTGAAAAAGTACTACCTTCCATAAAGGAGATGAACATAGATGATCAGATCTATGTTCTGATCATCTATGGTAGATCTTGAATGAATTTCAAGATCTGCCATAGTTTAAGTTTGGGCAATGGAGTTAATGTTTCACAAGTTACTGTATAAAGATAGTCCACAAGAAACCTGCACTTATGAAGAATTTTAGTCTTATTTCAGACAACTCTGTTTGGTGGAGATGGCATGTTTCGGCAAGCCCAGATTGTTCAGTCTCGTGGTGCTTAATATAAGACTTATGTTCTCTGTGACAAATATTATTATTATTATTTCCCAAGACCTCATGGAGTCAAAGACTCATCTGGGAAATAAAAGCAAATCTTCTGGACTTTTCATAATAAGATAAGCCACAGGGGCAAGGAATCTAGTAAACAACTGGAAACCTCCTTAGAAGATGAAAGGTGGATTTTTTTTGACAAGAAAAAAAAAAGCCCCAAAAATGTTCAGAGGCTTTCATATTTTTGCAACATGTTCAGAAATTTCTTGCACATAAGGGAGTGGAATAAGAGTGATTTCTGCTTAAGCAGGGACTATGTAGACTTCTGAATGCTTGATTGATGAAGACTTCACTAAACCATATGATAAGTTAATACTTAATATGTTAATATTCTTCCTGTAGAAGTTTGAATGAAGAACATAAAGAGTGTACACATTTTAATAAGATGAAGTGATTCTGCATGGATATATCAGCATGTGCTGTGTATGAAGAATTATTAAATCCAAACAGCCTTTCGATTTTTTTTTTTTCTTCTAAAGTGAACTGAATTCTAGGAGGAATTCATTTATTTTGGATACAAAATGTTGGAAGATGAATCGTTCCAAATTGCATAAACTTCATTGACCTACCTGTCCAATGTGTAGGTTTTAGTGAAATATTGTCAAGGAGATAATCTTCAAAGTGTTCCACAAAATAGGTGGCAACAGTTGGAGAAAGAGGACTTTCTATCACTCTCCCTTCAATCTGTTGGTAAAGTTTGTTTTGTAAGGTGGAATTCTCTAGTAAACAGCAAAATCAAAAAGTGTGACAATATCAGATGGAAATTCTTGCTGGAGTAATTCGATGGTCTCATAAAAGAACGTTAGTAAACAACGACAACATCCAAACTGATCATAAAATCAGACGGGCTAAGACAAAGATCAAATCTGGTTTCTATCCAAAGCACTTTTAATATATAGTCCCCTTATCAGAAAGTTCGCTTTCTGCAGTTTCAGTTATCCATGGTGTCAACCCTGGTTCGAAAATATTAAATGGAAAATTCCAAAACTAAACAATTTATAATTACATAGGCAAAGTGGATATTAAACCCAACATTATTTCAACACCAAATGTTAGAAACTATGAAAGTGTAAGTTGACCTAAGAGCTTACGAGATTACAATCCTTGGCATCCCCGAAGTGCAAGCTAAGGCAACTTGGGGATACCGAGGATTCTATTCTCGTAAGCTCTCGGGTTTACTTGCAAAATTTCATAGTTTTTACAAACATTCGGCTTTGAAATAATGTTGGGTCTAATATCCACTTTGCCTATGTAATTTTACATCACCAAATTAAAGCCTTATGGCTCTTTCTTTTAATTTATAAGTTTTCAATTCCATGCCATTCTGAGTAACATGATGAAATCTCGCACCATCACACTCCAAACATGAATCACTCCTTTGTCTTGCGTATCCACACTGTACCATATACGCCACCCACTCGTTAGTCACTTAGTAGCCGACAGAAAATATTAAATGAAAAATTCCAGAAATAAACAATTCATAAATTGCATTTTAAATTGCATGGCATTCTAAATAGTTCTTGATTATCAGATCGACATATCACAGTGCTTGTGTTCAAGTTACCCTTATTTTACTTAATAATGAACCCAAAATGCAAGAGTAGTGATACAGGCAGTTTGGTTATGATAAAGAGAAGCTGTAACGTATTTCCTTTTAAGTGAAAAGGTGAAAGTTCTCAACTTCATAAAATAATAAAGAAAATGTATGCTGAGGTTGCTAAGATTCCATTCACATTCAAATAACTTTCATTACAGTATATTGTTATAACTGTTCTATTTTATTATTAAACTTTATCATAGAGGGTTCAGTACTATCTACTGTTTCAGGTATCCATGGAGGGTTTTGGAAGGTATCCCCCACAGATAAGGGGGGGGGACTACTGTATACTGATTATTTTCCTGTAGAAGTAGTCAGTAAAGTGGACAAATATTTTGATATACCATATTTTAAAAACACAGACAAAAACAAGTGAATTATATGTTAATAATAGCATGAAAATTGCCATAAACAGAAAAATTCATACATTCAATTATTTTATTGTTTTTATTTTATTTTATTTTCTTGTTTATTTAATTTTAAACAGTTTACAAAAAAGCAAGTTTATTATCAAAATATAATATTAATATATTATTTAAATGAAAGATAATCAGATACTCAACAACATCCCTTGAGGAATCCATACCAGGAAACTATTACCATACTATTAATATTATCATCATCAAATTTCTAACGAGTATCCTCAACGGGTGTACAGAATATTATGATAGTACTACATGAAGAACTTGCATCATTACTAACCTCATATCAATAATTTTTCTCCAAATCAACCTGTTATCTGGCAAGACTCTGACATTATCAGATTTTAAATTTATGTCTTGGTCTTCTCTTGATCTTTTTCCTGCCAAAAGACCAAGAGAAGACCAAGAACACTTGTTTTGCTAATTTTTCCTCTCCCATTCTGTTTAAGTGACCATACCACCTGAGATTGCCTCTGCTAATACATTCCTCGATGCTGACAATGTCTTTCCTAATATCCTCATTGTTAATATGATATTGCCATTGATGCCATCATTCAAGACCCCAATCTTTCTCAGGACTCTCATATCTGCAGACTCTAGTCTTTGGCCAAGTGTTTTATTTCTAACCCGGTTCTCAGATCCATATGTTAAAATTGGTTTGAGCAATGTCTTGTATACAGCTAATTTAGTGTTTTGACTAATTTCTCTCTTATTCCATATAAATTTATTCATAAATTTATTCAGTTGACTTCCTACCATACCAGCTTGATTCTGTTGTCTATTTCCATATTTAATTTACCATCTTCACTAAAACTTGTGCCTAAGCTGCTGAAATGTTTTACTTGTTCTATTGGTCCTCCATTCATGATACATTTGATATTTTTAATGTTTCTGCTTTTTTTCATTGTCTTTTTATTGCCGATTTTCATACCAAATTTATTACAACAGTTATTCAATTTAGTCAAGAAATCTTGCAGACATACTAGATTTATTTAAAAATATAACATCATCTGTATAAAATAAAGAGCTGAGATTAACATCTCCAACTTTGATATCAAGTTTAATAATGCTTTCCTTCATAATGTGATCCATATGGATAATGAATAACAAAGGGGATAATGTATATCCTTGTCTGACAACCAGATTTAACATCATACCATTTTTCTCTACTTCCTTCAATTCTAACTGCTGATTTACAATTCAAATAAAGACTAAGTATTGCTTGATATAATGCCCCCTAATGCCCCATTGACAAATACAACTGTAGCGTTTTGAATAGCTTCTCTTTCATGGCATCTTGTCTTATGCCTTTTTGGATCTACAAAAATTCCCATGATTTCTCAACTATTTGTCATAAAGTGAAAATCTGATCCTGACAGCCTCTATTTGGACTGAATCCAGCTTGTTCTTCACCAAGCTTCCCTTCCACAATCCTTCTCAACCATTTCTCAAATATACTTGCATAAATCTTACAAGGAATACTCAATAGGGAAACACCTCTGTAATTCTCACATTCAGTTTTACTTCCATTCTTATATATGTGTACTAGAGAACACTACTCCAATCATCTGTAATTCGTCTAGATAATTGTCTAGGCCTTCTGAACTATGCAGTGCAGTCACTGCAAGACTTTTATAACTCCATATTTGAGCATTTCTGGTTAAATATCATCTACTCCTACTGCCTTTCCACATTTCAGGCTTTTGGGGGCTTTTTTGGCTTCAAGTATGGATATGTATTCCTGACTGTATGCCTGTTGAGTGGTTTTTTATTACTGTGCTCTCACTGATTGTTTCGTTTAGCAATTTTTCAAAGTAATTACTCAACACATCAAGGATATCTTTTTCTTTAGTTTTCATGCCGCCTTTATCATTTCTAATTCCTTTTACAGCACTCTTTTCTCCATTTCTGAGCTTTTTCAACAGCCTCCAGAATATTTTGCCACCTTCTTGATCCAACGTTTTCCCATTTGTTTAGCTAGTTTTACACAGTATTTAGCTTTCTTACATTTGACTCTATATTCTTTAAGAGCACAAGCTGACTTATTTGCCAGAAATTTTCGATATGCTTTCTTCTTTTCCTTCACTGCCTCTTTAACTTCCTGTGTCCAACATGGAGTTCTGATTTTTCTATCTTGCAGATAACCTCATCACATGCCTCTCTGGCTGAATCAATATTTTCTTCAGGGCTTGTCACTGAATTTCAAAGGTCTGGTTCCTGTTCTGAAACTTTTTTTTTTTTTTTAATAATGTTTGTGTTTTGGTCTACAGTTCACATCTGAGAGCTGCTCAACTTTTATTTGCTTTAAAACTTTATAACATGTTCTTGTTTTCAATATTATTCAATTTTTCAATTCAATTTTATCCTGCTCAAGACTAAATGGTGATCTCTTCCAATTTCAAGTGAGAAGATATCACTATCAACAATGACAGTCAATGAGACTTTTCTTATTCCTTACCTCTTCTCTCCATGTGAATTTGTGCACATTTTTATGTTGAAACATTGTGTTAGTAATAACCAGTCCATGTCCTGATTAGAAATCCAACAGTTATTTGCTATTATCAATAGCTTTGCTCTTTTCTCCAAGTTTTCCCAAAATATTTCTGTATGTCTACTACTCTGCTATTTAGATCCCACACAGGACCAACTTTTCTTTTTTCATTTTGTCAGTTGCTTTCTCCAAACCCTCAAAAAATTCCTCCACTTCTACCATAGTAGAACCTTTTGTGGGACCATAGGCACAAATAAGTCTCATTATCCAGTTCCCCATTCTGATATTTCCCCACATCACTCTACTTGATACTGCCTGCCATTCGAGAAGATTAGCCTTGTATTTAGTGTTGAATACTATAGCTACTCATTTTCCTTGATTGTCATTGCCTGAATATAACATTTTGTATTTATTTTAAAAAAAATTAAATAGGCATTCGATGCTTTATGTACCTTCAACTTTGCTGTATGTGTAGCAGAAAAGCTTCTATGTGTGTGTGTGTGTGTGTGTATATATATATATATTTTTTTTTTTTTTGAATGTTCATTTTTACTCGTTAGAAAATATTATAAAGTGGTTTAAATGACAGATACTGAGAGATAAAGAGGTGACATGGTTTATTTAAAAAAGATTTTACTAGTTTCGTTGAATGGATCAACTTCTTCAGGTATCACAATCAAAGAAATATACAAAAAATAACAGACTTAAAAATTACATTAACAGTACTAGTACAAAAGACAGTAGTACAGTTTGAAAACAGTAATGCGAGCTTGTTCAAAGTTTATTTTTTCACTTGGTTAGAGTATAATAAAATTAGTTTAATCCTTTATCCAAGTGTGAGCAAACAAAGTTTGCGCCTGAAGTATCTTCAGGACTAAGGTAAAGTGATACAACACCAGGGCAACTCGTTGCAAAGGTGGAGAAAGCTACCAACACTCCTAACTCAGTATCTCCTATGTTGCAAAACACATCTCCTTGCGGATATGTCTAATGTTATGCATTAAAGGAAGGGCCACTACCCAGACTAGTTTCGACCTTTATTGAGGTCTCTTCAGTGGGACCCAGGCCCTAGTGGAAATACCAGGCAGAAGCATTAGCAGGTCATCTCTACCTATAGGAGTTGCCAAATGGTGTGCCACCCTTTTTTAATAAATTACTCTGGATTTAGAGAAAGATGTTCAAAGTTTATTTTTTCGCTTGGTTAGAGTATAATAAAATTAGTTTAATCCTTTATCCAAGTGTGAGCAAACAAAGTTTGCGCCTGAAGTATCTTCAGGACTAAGGTAAAGTGATACAACACCAGGGCAACTCGTTGCAAAGGTGGAGAAAGCTACCAACACTCCTAACTCAGTATCTCCTATATTGCAAAACACATCTCCTTGCGGATATGTCTAATGTTATGCATTAAAGGAAGGGCCACTACCCAGACTAGTTTCGACCTTTATTGAGGTCTCTTCAGTGGGAGCCTTCTCTAAATCCAGAGTAATTTATTAAAAAAGGGTGGCACACCATTTGGCAACTCCTATAGGTAGAGATGACCTGCTAATGCTTCTGCCTGGTATTTCCACTAGGGCCTGGGTCCCACTGAAGAGACCTCAATAAAGGTCGAAACTAGTCTGGGTAGTGGCCCTTCCTTTAATGCATAACATTAGACATATCCGCAAGGAGATGTGTTTTGCAATATAGGAGATACTGAGTTAGGAGTGTTGGTAGCTTTCTCCACCTTTGCAACGAGTTGCCCTGGTGTTGTATCACTTTACCTTAGTCCTGAAGATACTTCAGGCGCAAACTTTGTTTGCTCACACTTGGATAAAGGATTAAACTAATTTTATTATAATGCGAGCTTGAGTTCCAAACAAAAGTTGACTACCTACTTCCAATCAAAAGTTTACTGGTAGTCAACTTTTGTTTGGAACTGAAGCTCACATTACTGTTTTCAAAATGTACTACTGTCTTTTGTACTAGTACTGTTAATGTAATTTTTAAGATTTTTAAGTCTCTGTTATTTTTTGTATATTTTTTTGATTGTGATAGCTGAAAAAGTTCATGCATTCAACGAAACTAGTAAAATCTTTTTTAAATAAACCATGTCACCTCTTTATCTCTCAGTATCTGTCATTTAAACCACTTTATAATATTTTCTACCGAGTAAAAATGAACATTCAAAAAAAAAAAAAAAAAAAATATATATATATATATACACACACACACACACACACACACATAGAAGCTTTTCTGCTACACATACAGCAAAGTTGAAGGTACATAAAGCATCGAATGCCTATTTAATTTTTTTTTTAGCAATTTCTCCATGGGAGGTACACACTGTTGCACACAGTGCTCATCCAACTGTATCTTAAACTGATTCAATGTGTCCATATTCACAATACATTCAGGCAGCACATTCCACTCACCAACCACTCTCCATGCAAGAACCTACATGCAAAGAATCTACTCCTCTACTGACAAAAGTATTCTATAGTAAGTTAATTTTAAAAATAAGATAAATTCTAATCTGTAATTAAATTATTTTTTTTTAGCAATTTCTCCAATTCACTTTCAAGAGAAAATAGCATTTTAATAACTAAAGTGATAAAACAATATGGTTATTAAGGGTTACATGGTCCCTATCTGGTATGGTAATAATAATAATAATTATTATTATTATTAATAATATTGGACCTGTATGGAGTCAGAGACTCATCATGGGAAGTACACACTGTTGTACACAATGCTCATCCAACTGTACCTTAAACTGATTCAATGCGTCTACATTAACAATACACTCAGGCAGCTCATTCCACTCACCAACCACTCTCCATGCAAAGAAGCTTCTCCTCACTCCTCTACTCACAAAAGTATTCTATAGTAAATTAATTTTAAAATTTAAATTGACTTAGTATAGAATTCTATTTCACAGGATTATATCCATTGGAAAAATAAATTTAAGTGTAGAGTACCAGTTATTTATATTAGTGTCTGCTAAGCAAAATCAGTTAAAATAGAACAAATTAAATATGTGAAAGTTGACAGGACAAGATATTTAGTTGGATGTTGCTATATAGGCTAGGTAATGTGGAGCCTGGTGATGAAGAAATGTATAAGTAACTTGGGTTAGTGAACAGAAGGGTGATAATTACAGGTGATTTTAATTATGGCACTATAAACTGGAATGAAGAGACAGCATTTGAGAATAAGGAAAACGAATTTCTTGAGAGACAGCTATCTTAGGCACACAAGGATCAAGAGTTTTTAGATCTTATCACTTCATTAGAGGAGGATGTGATTGTGAGTGGAGTCGCACTTCTTTCCAGTTGGTGCGAGTAACCACAAAGTGATTACCCAGGTTGTATCTAGCTATATAAAGACTTCTGTGAGGAAAGGATATATATATGGAATTAAGAAGCTGAGGAGACAGCTTGGAGCTATAGCATAGCATAAAGAGTTAAGGTGAAAGAACTAAATGTTGCTTGGGGACAAAGACATCTTAACAGTATCAATGTATTCACAAGGTCAAAAGACTGAAAAAGATAGGTGTTAAGTGAATGAATGAATGAGGGTTGTAAGCATGAAATCTAGAAGAAGTAGAAGAAAGCATTTTGGAAGTAGCACAAGATGAATAATGGTAATAATTAGTTGCATGAAAAGTAAAGAGCACTGACTCTGTTGGTAAAAACAGCAAAGTACCAGTATGAGCAGAAATTAGCAAAGCAGGCCAAGAAAAATCCTAGGGAATTTTTTTGATATGTGTTGAGTAGAAAGAAGAATGAAAGTGGCAGATTGATAACTACTGCAAAGGACATAGTCATAGTATTCACTGAAAACAATTCATCAGGATATTTCATCCTCAGTGTGAAATCAGGAGAAACTGAAGTGTAGAGAATGAAACTAGAAAAAACTTACTAGCGAGCAAGAAAGAGTTGGAAAGGAAGGAGTAGCCATAGTATTCAACACCAAATACAAGGCTAATCTTCTTGAATGGCAGGCAATTTCAAGTAGTGATGTGGGGAAACATCAGAATGGGGAACTGGACAATGAGACTTATTTATGCCTATGGTCCCACAGAAGGTTCTACTAAGAGGGAAATGGAGAAATTTTTTGAGGGTTTAGAAAAAGCAACTGACACAATGAAAAAGGAAAAGTTGGTCCTTGTTGGGGATCTAAATAGCAGAGCAGGAAAAGATTGTCAGACATAAAAAATATTTTGGGAAAATTTGGAAAAAAAGAGTAAAGCAAATAATCATGACAAATACCTGTTGGATTTCTGATCAGGACATGGACTGATTATTACTAACACCATGCTCCAACATAAAAATGTGCACAAATTCACATGGAGAGAAGAGGCAAGGAATAAGTAAAGTCTCACTGACTATGTTATTGTTGATAGCAATGTTATCTCCCTGATGCAGGACACCAGAGTGTACAAAGGATTTGAAATTGGAAGTGATCACCATTTGGTCTTGAGCAGGATAAAATTGAATTTCATATTGAAAAGAAGAACACTGTAACAAATTAACATTGAAAGAAGAGGCAAGGAATAAGAAAAATCTCATTGACTATGTTATTGTTGATAACTATGTTTTCTACCTGGTGCAGGACACCAGAGTGTACAAAGGATTTGAAATTGGAAGTGATCACCATTTGGTCTTGAGCAGGATAAAATTTAATTTCATATTGAAAAGAATAACATGTAAGAAAGTTTTAAAGTGAATAAAAGTTGAGCAGCTCTCAGATGCGAACTGTAGACTAAAATAACAACATCACTGAAGAAAAAATGAAAGGGTTTGAGAACAGGAACCAAACCTTGGAGATTCAGTAGCAAGCCCTGAAGAAAACACTGATTGATTCAGCCAGAGAGGCATTTGGTGAGGTGGTTTGTAAGGATAGAAAAATCAGAACTCCATGGTAGACACAGGAAGTTAAAGAGGCAGTGAAGGAAAAGAAGAAAGCATATCAAAAGTTCCTGGCAAATAAGTCAGCTTGTGCTCTTAGAGAATACAGAGACAAATGTAAGAAAGCTGAACACCATGTAAAACTAGCTAAACAAAAGTCATGGGAAGACTTTGGTAAGAACATAGACATTATATATCAGGAAGATGGCAAAATATTCTGGAGGCTGTTGAAAAAGCTCAGAATTGGAGGAGAGTGCTGTAAAAGGAATTGGAGTGATAAAGGCGACATGAAAATGAGAGAAAAAGATATCCTTGAAGTATGGAGTAATTACTTCGAAAAATTGCTAAATGAAACAAGTAGTGATAGCACAGTGGTAAAAAACAGTGACTAGGCATGCAATCAAGAATATATATCTATACTTGTAGTAGAAAAAGCCATCAAAAGCCTGAAATGTAGAAAGGCAGCTGGAGAAGATGATATTCGAACAAAATGCTCAAGTATGGAGGTATAAAGTCCTACAGTGGCTGCACTGCATACAAGAATGACTTCAAGATGACTGGAATAGAGCTCTCATAGTACCCATATATAAAAAGGGAAATAAAACTGAATGTGAGAATTACAGGGGTATTTCTCTACTGAGTGTTCCTGGTAAGATTTATGCAAGTATTATTATTATTACCCAAGACCCCATGGAGTCAAAGAGTCATCTAGGAGGTTCTTTTACCATGCTTTAAACACACTCAAATTCTCTGCAGACACCACACTCTCAGGCAAGGCATTCCAATCATTTACAACTCTGCATGAAAAAAACCTGCTTCTCACTGCCCTACTCACACTCTCTTTATATAGTTTCCAGGGATGACCTCTGGTTTTCCCCTGATTTCCCACTATTTTCTGTAGAACCTCTCCAGCATTGATCCTATAACAACCACTTACTAACTTGTTTAGTTTCTATCATATCTCCCCTCTTCTTCCTGTCCACCAGACTCTGCAAGTTGCATTTTCTCAATCTTTAATCATACTTGACATTCCAGAGGTTAGAAACTACCTTAGTCAGTCGCCTCTGGAATCTTTCCAACATCTCTTCCTCCTTCTGAAAACCAGTGACCAAGTATCAGGTATCAAATATATTTGATAAACAGTTGAGAAGGATTGTGGAAGGGAAGCTTGGTGAAGAACAAGCTGGATTCAGGCCAAATAGAGCCTGTCAGTGTCAGATTTTCACTTTACGACAGACAGTTGAGAAATCATGGAAATATAACAAAGATCTGTATTTAAGTTTTGTCGATCTGGAAAAGGCATATGACAAGGTGCCAAGAGACAGAGAAGCTCTTCAAACCGCTACAGTTGTATGGGCCAATGGAGCATTATATCAAGCAATACTTAGTTTTTATTAGAGTTGTAAGTCAGCAGTTAGAATTGAAGGAAGTACAGGAAGATGGTTTGATGTTAAATCTGTCATGAGACAAGGATGTACATTATCTATATGGATCACATTATGAAGGAAAGTGGTATTAAACCCGATATCAAAATTGGAAATGTTAATGTCAGCTCTTTGCTTTATGTGGATGATGTTATACTTCTGAATAAATCTGCTACAAGTCTACAAGATTCCCTGACTAAATTGAATAACTGTTGTAATTGTAATAGATATGGTATGCAAATCAGCAATAACAAGACAAAGACAACAAAAATAGGCAGAAGCATTGAAAGTATCAACTGCATTGTGAATGGAGAACCTATAGAACATGTGAAACATTTCAACTATTTAGGCACGATTTTTAGTGAAGATGGCAAATTAAATATGGAAATAGACAACAGAATCAACAAAGTTGGTATGGTAGGACGTAAACTGAATAAATTTATATGGAATAATAGAGAAATTAGTGTTTTGACTAATTTAGTCAAAACACTAAATTAGCTGTATACAAGGTAGTCTTCAAACCAATTTTAACTTATGGATCTGAGAGCTAGGTTAGAAGTAAAAGCACTTGACCAAAAACTAGAGACCGCAGATATGAGAGTTCTGAGAAGGATTAGGGGTGCGAACAGATGGCATCAATGGCAATATCATATTAAAAATGAGGATATTAGGAAAGAACTTGCCATTGTTAACATCCAGGAATGTGTTAGCAGAGCTAATCTCAAGTGGTATGGTCACTTAAGCAGAATGGGAGAGGAAAGATTAACAAAACAAATGTTCTCTGCCAGATTATCAGGAAAAAGACCCAGAAGGAAGATAAGATATAGGTGGATTGATATAGTAAAAAGTGTGCCTTAGAAGACAGAAATATAGGATCTGATAATGTTGGAGTCTCGACAGGTAACAGATTGATTTGACCAAAAACTAGAGACCACAGATATGAGAGTTCTGAGAAGGATTAGGGGTGCGAACAGATGGCATCAATGGCAATATCATATTAAAAACAGATAGAAATATATAGGATCTGATAATGTTGGAGTCTCGACAGGTAACAGATTGATTTGGAGGAAAATTGTAGATAGGAAGTTAGTAATGATATAAATTTTTGATGTAATGTTATCATATCCTGTATGCCCCTTGAGGGTACATGTCAAGAATTTGATGATGATGAGAACCCAATAAATTTGGTTTAGCAAACCATGCATTATCTACAAAACAGCATTCAGTGGAACAAAACCAAATTGTTACATAAGTTATTTTTTCTGGAAAAACTGTACAAAGCAAGCTGTGAAGAACACATTCATACTTCAAATCTTAACAAAAACGATTGCCTGACACTTTCTGAATTTTGAGAAGTTATACTGACTAATACTTACCATTCATGTGTTCCATAAATTGTAATTAATTAATCATTTATATTTTAAAATATTTTATTAACTAATTCATTTTATTGTAATAATTATTTTTGGTTATCTATTAAAAGCAGATGGAACTATTCTCCTGCAGCTAGTGCATATATAATATCATGCACATAATGCACTTTCAAATGAATTGATGTCCTGCTTTGTGTGTGTGTTTTCCTATAATCATATTGAAAATGTGATTCAACTGAAAAGTCTACAAATAAAAAGATTTAAATTCACGTGAGTGATGCCATTATTAAATAGTTATAATGAATTCTTCCGTTTATGTCTCAGTTTTTAGATCAATCAGCAAGTTGTGTATAGGGGTGGAGTATTCTGGAAGAGAAAAGTAACTACTGGGGTGCCGCAGGGATCTTTTGGGACTACTGTTATTTATTTGTATATAAATGATATTGAGATAGGTTTATATTAGGTTAATATACAACTACAGGCGGCCCTCAGTTTACAATGGTTCAATTTATGCCGATTCATAATAACGCCGGATGCCTGCGCGTGCTTTCCTACTGTGGTGTGGTCTGACTGAGAAACGATACTAGCAGGCACTCTAGTGTTTGAGTGTTTACCGAGCTACTATAACGTTTATGTATCAAAAATAGTTTTATTGTTGAATCTACCTAATTGTTCTATTTAAATTTTTTTTACATACGTACGTATTTAAATTGATAAAGTACATAATTACATACCATGTCTGATAAAAGAAGTGCTGAAAAGTTAGCAGAACTTGGTGTTAAGAAGGCATGGAAATCAATCATACTTAAAAAGAAGATGGAGGTGATTCGAAGAATGGAAGATGGGCAGACACATGCTAATGTCTGTAGAAGTATAAACTTACTTCCATCGACTGTTACAACAATTATGAAAAATGCAGATAGAATAAAACAGTCTGTGCAACAATATATGTCAGTACTAAATGCAAACCATATAAGTTATAGCAGGGGTAAACTTCATGAAAAAATGGAAAAATTATTATCATTATGGGTGGATGCCTTGAATCAGAAAAACATTCCTCTGATGCAGACTGTTATAACTGAGAAAGCAAAACAATTTTTGAGGATCTTAAAACAACAGATGGAGGCAGAGAAATATTTTTATGAAGCAAAGGTTGGTTCATGAGATTTAAGTCTTGAAGTAAGTGCCATAGTGTCAAATTATGTGGTGAGGCAGTGTTAATAATTGGTGGATTTTTATATAGATACAGTATTCATAGATATTATATCTTAATATAATTCCTACCATAGAGAATGATCTCTGTTTCTAACAATTATTTTTTTAATTCCGAGTGCACCTATATGTTATTATATGCATAAGGGTTCACTCCAATTGGTGCAATGATCTTAACTCTTTCTTTCAGAATCCAATTAATCACTGACTCAAGACCAAATACAAAATAAACACATTTAATAAAACTAAAACAATATATATATACACTTCAAACAACCTTACAGAACTAACTACAAATTAATTGGATCCAAGGCCTTTTTAAATAAACTTACACCTAAGACTAGACTAAACACTTTGTTTTCACAATGACAAAATGTTCATAGCCAGTTTCTTTCTCTGTCAAAGCTCTTTTCCGAAAATATATGCTTTATTCTTCATTTTTATAGGATCCTTTCTCATCACTTATGTAGCACACAAGAATTCTTCCTAACTCAGTTCTGTCTCTTTTTAGTAGAAATAATAGTTAGATCCGGCGTCCTTAATCTTCCTAATCCGAGTTTTCTCAAACATTCCTTTAGAACGTAGACAGCAATTTCTTCTTTTATTCACTAATGCTTATTGACAGTCATAACTCTTCCACTTTAAAAAACACAGTTCTAAGATTCCCTTTTCGGAATCTACTATTAATCTTTCAATTAGTGTTTCCTCCAATATTCCGTTTAAAACGCATATAGCAATATTTTCTTTTATTTATCCACAATAAAACTTAATAGTTCCATGATTCCTTTTTCGGAATATACTATTAATTTTTCTCCGACTGTCACATAAAAAAACTTAAGTTCCTCCGAACCTAAATATCTGCCGGCCTGTGTTCTAAATTCCTTCCGAACAGAACACTCTCTTGTTTACAGCCATTACTAGATGGGATAATCTGCAGGTATAGTTGTGCAGAATTTTTGTTGTCAAATAGATATCCAAGTTTTACTTCAGAATTATTGCAAATGTATAACCTGTTAAACACAAAGAAAATCTTCACAATGGCCTATCAAAAAATTGAATAAGTGTATATTTATATACACTTTCAAACTTTTCACGAATAAATTATTATTATTATGACACCTCCAGGGAGTCCAATGACTCATCGACAGAGGGCACTGGACGCTTTCTTGTCAGCTGTCAATCACTCAAACTTCTCGGCGAGCATGCGCACTCTGTGGCAAGCGAGAAACTAAGTGTATAATGGCTGACACGGTTGTTTCCATTAGCGACAAGAGAATGTCCTCATAAAACACAAAACTTAATATTTCAAAGCATAATAAATTTGTTTAAGGTAACACAACTATTCAAATCCGGTAAGTACATTAAATTTTTTTTTGCTTTACATATCACTTTTAACAACAATTTCCATAACGGGCACATCGCAAGTGCCGACAATGTGTGTTATGAAAACAAAACTAATAAACATGCTAACATAAACAATACATAAAAATATTCAGAATTTTAATTATGATTATTTTTACAGTAGCAAGTACAGATGTTGTGGCAGGTGCTTTTCCTAAAGAATTTCAAGACTGTGTAGAACAAGGAAGTTTTCCTCCTGATCTCATTTTTAATGTTGATGAGACTGGGCTCTACTAGAAAAAAGTGCCAACACGCACCTTCATTTCCTGTGAAGAATATTCCGCTCCAGGTTTTAAAGCTGCAAAAGACAGACTTACACTTTTGTTGGGTGCAAATGTCTCTGGAACTTTGAAGCGTAAACCAATGTTGGTGTACCATTCACAGACACCACGTGCCTTCGAGGGTCTAAAAGCCATGCTGCCAGTCTATTGGAAATGGAACAAGAAAGCTTGGGTTACATAAGATGTTTTTATAAATTGGTACATTTATTTATATTATTTTTGTCTTACTGTGCTTCGCTTCTGTAATGATTTGCCAACCAAGGCATTGCTTCTCTTGGATAATGCCCCTGGACATCCTCAAAACCTTGCTGAAGTAAAAACACCACTGGATGTCAAGGTTGTTTACATGACCCCAAACACAATATCACTTTTGCAACTGATGGATCAGGGGATTATATCAATCTTCAAAGCCTATTACCACCGTATAACATTTATGGAAATGGTAAGAGTCTTGGACACTTCAGGAAAAACTATTCAAGGCAGTCATTCGATATTTTGAAGGGCATTAACAACATCAAGGCAGCTTGGAACGAAGTGTCAGCAAAGTGTTCAAAAGGAGCATGGCGAAACCTTCTTCCAGCATTTATGCACGACTTCGAGGAATTAGAGCAAGAGGAGAATGTTATTGAAGACGTTACCAAGCTTGAGCGAGAGGCGGGATTGGATGATATTACAGCTGAAGTCTTAGAGAGCCATGATAAACTGCTTTCCAATGAAGACTTAAAAGAATTAGCTGAACAATTAAGTCAACATCCAAAGGAGGAGAAAGAAAATGAAGAAGGTCCTCTGAGAGATATAAAAAAGGCCAATTTACAGCATATCCTTGCAAGCATAGAGACACTGACTGATGAACTCTGCGAAATGGACCACGATTGGGAACGGAGTGCGAACGTAAAAAGGAGTGTAATTGCATCTATTCGACCTTACACTGAACTCCTTAAAGAAAACCTAGGCAGTTAACACCGGATACTTTTTTTAAAATGCAGGTGATCCGAAACCAGGAACTTCAACATAAAAATATGTAATATCTTTTCGAAGTTAATATTTTCGAATTATATACAAAAAGTTTCATACTTTTTGTATGTAATTTTGTTTTTTATTTGTTATTAATAATTTTATTTTAACAAATATGTATGTATTATCAAAGCTTTAAATATAATAATGTTACACATACTTCATGTGCATATTTTTTGACTGCGCAGAACATAACTTTGTATCTCCCATTAAAACTGGGTTCACTTTACACCCATTTTTTCAGGAATGCAAGTGAGGCATAAACCGAGGGCTACCTGTATCTGCAGATGAAGCAAAACTGGGGAGAGTGATAAGAAATCAAGTAGATGTTGTGTCCTTACAGGAGGAATTCAATACACTGTATGAATGGACAACAGTGTCAGTTCAATGTTATGAAGTGTAATGTTCTGAAATGTGGCAAGGAACAATGATATGCAAAGTGTTCACTTTGTGAGAAAATTTTAGAAAAAGATAGACAAGGATCTGAAGTTTAGAGGTCACATTGCATAAGTTGTGAAGTCAATCACATCAGATCATGGCAATGATGTGGAGGACTTTAACATGCAGAAACAAAGAGGTTATGGCTTCATTATATAAGGCCTCATGTGGATAATTGTGCACAGATTTGGTCCCTTGGTTTTCTTGATGATGAGGGTATATTGAAAAAGGTCCAGAAAAGACCGACTAAGGTTGTAACTGGTCTTTGGGATGTGGGATATGAAAACAGATTGAGGAATGCAATTTGCAAAGCTTTGTGAATAAGAGGAAGAGAGGAGATATGATTAAGACATTTAAGTTGGTAAAGGGTTATTATCAGGTTAATGTGGAAGACGTTTTTCATAGAACAGAAGGGGGGGTAGAACAAGGAGACATACCTGGAAATTGTATAATGAGAGTGTGAGAAGAGAATAACAGGCATAAAATATTAAAAAACTGTACATTTTTTAAAATTTATTCTCCTTTTACATTAATGCTGGTGACGCATCTGAAAACTCACAGTATGCAATTTGCTTACTTCACACTACTCAGGAGGGTCTAAAAATTATGTTTTGATAAGTGTATTGCCAGCCTGCTTGGTGAGTGGAATGCACTGCCTGACACTGTAGTGAATGCAGATATACTGAATGAGTTTAAAGCATGATTTGATGGGCTTTGTATGTAACAGTGTGTATCTTGAGTCTTGACTCCATCATGGAGGTTTGGTGTTAATAATAATAATTTTATAAGCTCTTTAAACTGCAGTAGACCTGATTTTTTGCAAAACTTTGCAATATGTAATTACATTATTTGCATAACTGAGTTACTGGAATAAAAGAGAAAAATTGTATTTTTTAATATTTTATTTTACTGATTTTACCATTGGCATGGATGTTTGTGATTGTCTTTAGGTGGGAGATGAATTTCATTGCCTGGCATAAGACCACCTCCCTGCTTATTGGAGGCCTGAAGTGGCTTGAAAAAGTAACACTAGCTCTCTAGAGGAGGATTTCCAGACTATGAAAAAAAATTAAAAAACTATAAAAAAATACAGGAAAGCCTCGCTTAATGCGAATTCGACATGCGCGATAATCAGTTAGAGCGATTGAGCAAAATAATACTATTTCCCACTTTAAGCAAGTAATTAATCAGTTAACGCAATTTTTTTACATTATGTGAAATTATACTTACACAAAAAGTTTTGTTGCCAATCTGCAGTGAGTGGCAACACCTGTCTATGTAGAAGGCAATGGCAGTGCTGGTAGCCGGCGACACTCAGTAGTTGACTTTATCATTGCAAGTGCACATGCAAACCTCTTGCTCAATCACTTTTCCTTCATTTTGCTTTAATTTAGATATCTATAAAGCTTTATCATATTCAACCCCTGATATGGAAAAGAGAAAGATGATAAAGAAAGTGGCATTAATAGAAAGAGAAGAAAAGTAATTGCATTAGAGGAAAAGCTGGAAGTCATTAAGAGACATGAAAGTGGCGCTAGTAATACGATTGTGAGAGACCTGGGATATAGCGAGTCTACAGTTCGGACTATAATAAATAAGAGCAAAGAATACAGAGAACAAGTTACTACTGATTCTATAAGCATGCAGATCACATGAAATAGAAGCCATTTAATGATCGAGATGGAACGTCCTCTATCACTCTGGATTGAGGATTGTAACCAAAAAAGAATACCTTTTAGTACAAGGAATAGTCAGGCAAACGGTCTCAGTATTTTTACATAATTTGAAAGAAGAACGTGAAAACTTTACTATGAGTTTAGGATGGTTTGACTGTTTTAAAAATTGAGCTGGACTGCATAATATAAGAATAACTGGGGGAATCTGTTAGTGCTGATAAAGATTCTGCGGCCAAGTTTCCTGAAGAATTGCAAAGGATAATTCAGGAGGCTGATTATAATGATCAACAAATATTCAAAGTCAACAAAATTGGTCTCTTTTGGAAACATATGCCAACAAAAACTTTCCTAGCTAAAACAGAAGCATCTCAACCAGGATAAAGTATCTAAAGATTATATTATGCTTTTATTAGGAGGCAATGCAGAAGGCAACTTTAAACTCAAGCCTATGTTAGTTTATCGTGCGCAAAATCCAAGATCTAACATTATTGAAGAAATTAGCACAACTGGAAAAGAACTTGGATTTAATGAACTGGATAATGAAGATGCGAGAAACTTGCTCGATTCCCATTCAGAATGGTTAAGCGACAATGATCTCCAACTAGAAGAACAGTGTGCATATGAAGAAGATGATAAGGAGTGCGAATAAGAAGAGAATGTTATGACTAAGAAGCTAACTGCAAAAGAACTTGAGCTAGTTTTCAATCACATTCAGCATGCTAAGGAAATTTTGTTTTGTTGATTCTGATATGGAATGAAGCTTCGAAGTCCACTGAAATCTTGATAAAGCGATCACCAGCTATAGCAAATTGCATGACAAAATGAAAAAGTCGAGCACACTATTCAAACATATGTAATTTTTTTTGTAAAAAAGTAGCTCAAACAAATGTTTAGAGTTAAAAATTTAAGCAATTGATTTTTATTAACTTTGATGATTATATCCTCTAATATAGCTTATACTATATATTTTTTTCCACATTTATGCTAACTGATGGATGAATTATGATTCCTATTGTTTTCGCTTAATGCGATTTTTTTAGCGTACATTTATGATGGATTAATTAATCGCGTATATATATATATAAAATAAATAAAAATGGAAAAAAAAAATCCTTAGTCCTCCCATGGTACAAATGTACTACAGGTTTACTAATAAATTTCATGGGCAGGAATCACATAAAATAAATAAATAAATAAATAAGAGTACTGACTGAGAGAAACAAGTAGTGTGATCAACAGTAGGGAAAGCAAGTGGCATGTGAATGAGAACATAAAATGAAGAAGTGTAGTAGGTTTGAAAGATGGTGTTGACTAGGAGGATGAAATGTCAAGCAAGAGTAGGTAGATAAGTTGAAAGAAGTGGAACATATGAAGAACTGTTGAAAAGCACGAAAGAAGAGATTTGGAGACTGGCAACAAATACAAAGCGAATCAGAGTATGAGTGAGAGAGAGGAACAGGACAGCAGGTAAGCAGGAAAGCAAGGAAAGAAAGTGTTAGAGGAGAGAGAGTGAAGGATGCAGGTGAGCAAGGAAGAAACAGAGCAGTAAGAGGTGTGATGCATGGAGATTTGATGATCTGTGACATGCAAGATAGAATGCAGAGTAGCATTTGTCTGGAGGAACGATAGACAGTGACTATGGCAATTAAGGTAACAGAGGGGATGAGATGATTGTGATGGTGGGCACAAATGACTTGAGAGGCAGTGTGAATCAGTTGACAAGAGATCTGAAGTTCATGCTCAAGGTTGTATGGAAGAAGACAGAGAGGGAAGATAGAGAGCATGTTGCCACATTCTGCATAATATCCAGAATGTGTCAAAAGAGAGGCTTGGATTATGTGGATGCTTGGAGAGTATTTGAGGATAGAAAGGAACTGTATGCAAGAAACTGCTTGCCTTTGAATGAGGAAAGATACTGGCACCTGGAGAGAATGTTGTGATCCAAGTCTATGTGTCAAGCAGGGAATCTAGAATTATCAGGGTGGCTTCTTGTGGGAATAGTTACTTGGGAGAAGGGAAATACATTACCGAATACAGTACAGTTGGGAGAGAATAATGATAGATACAGAAAATAGCAATAGATCAAACAAAAGCAGGAAAGTCTCCAGGGATTGATAGAATCAGAGCAGAAGCTTTCAAAAATGCTGGGTATAACACGTATTCTAATCTCCTTGCCATAAGGAATCAAGTTTTAAACATTGGAATAATACCTCAACAATGAAAACAAGGCCTTATTGTCCCTATACCCAGTCTTGATAGAATAGATAACTACAGAGGTATTACTTTGTTATCGACCATAGTTAAAATTGATAATAGGATAACTAGGATAACAATCAACAGAATAGAACCTTACTTAACACTACTTTTAAGAAAAAAAACTAAGCTGGATTTCTAAAAAAATGATGTAGAATAGAACAGATACATTGCATCAGAAGAATCACTGAAGGTACATGTGATAAAAACTTACCACTCATTTTAACCTTTATAGACTTCAAAAAAGCCTTTGACTCCATTAATAGAGAAGTGATGTTTAAAATACTCAGCTTCTATGGTCTACCCTCAAAAATCATACCAGCAACCTTATAAAGATTACAATGCTACAGTAATGTTTACAACAGAAACATCTGAATCCTTTCCGGTGACAACAGGAGTCCTGCAAGGTGATGTACTAGCACCTAATTTGTTCCTGGTATGCTTGGACTACATATCAGACCACCAACACAGAATATCTTGGTTTTAACATTAGACCATCCACCCACACCATGCAAATAACTGATCTTAGCTTTGTTGATGACGTTGTACTTATTGATACAGAATCAACAAATGCACAAAAACATCTCAGTCTACTAGAAACACAGGCTAAACTTATTGGTCTGCAGATCAACATCCAAAAGTCCAAAGTGTTCTCAATAGGTTATGAAACTTTATGCTTCATAACAACAATAAACCCTTAGAAAGAGTAAAGGACTTTCAATATCTTGGATTGTACATCAGCAATACAAAAAACGATATTAGAAAATGTAAACAGGATTGGATTGGCTCTAGTTTTCCATAACAAACTTCCATCAATAGGCTGAACTGTAAAACTCCATCTGACATCTACCAGTTAGCTCAAGATAAAGATTTGGAAGACCATAATCTGCAATCTTCAAATTTTAATTTCTCCTGCTCCTCACTCTCCTATGCTCCTTGGCTTATAACAACACCCCACTAAATATCCTGTTTTGCCCACTTTCACCTCACACCATATTCTCTCAAAACCATTGAAGCCATTGCCCTTCAAATCCTCCACTCTGAGAGGACCCAACTCCTCACTTATCATTAGCAGTGCTCCACCAACATGTTTGGTTTTCCTATCCTGCCAAAAAATGCTGTACCCTGCTACTTCTGTTCCTGTCAGTATATCATCTTCTGTCAACTATGCCTCAGTGATCCCAATAATCTTTGGATAGAATGAGGCTATCAGCACCACCAATTCATCTTTATTCTGCATGCTCCTGGTATTAGCATAAAGAATCAACAATGCATTGTCAGTGTATCTATCATCATCATCATAGTTTATTCAGAGTATGATACAATGTGAAAAGGGAAAAGAGACTTACATTAAAAATTGTGGGCAAAACAGGATATTTAGTGCGGTGTTGTTATAAGCCAGGGAGCATAGGAGGGTGAGGAGCAGGAGATTTTAACTACAGCAGTATAAATTGGGAAGAGAAAGCTGCGTGTAGTAGAAGAAAGATGAGGTTCAAGAGTTTTAGATTTGATTACAGCATCAGAAGATCTGATTATAACTGAGATGGCATCACATCCCCACCCCCATTTGAAGAGAATGACAATGTGATTTTGACTTGGAAGATGAATAGACATGTAGGATTATCAGAGAGAAAGGAATATATTTGGGAATTATAAGGCAGGTGATTATAATCATCTTAGAAATCAGCTTGGGGAAGTTCCATGGATGGTGGAATTGGAAGGACGAGATATCATCAGTGCTTGGGAATGGTTGGAGGAATATTTATTAGCAGCAATGGCAAGTTGTATACTGCAAGTGAAAAAGAGACACAATCTGGTGTAAAGTGGATAACAACAATACCAAACTCAGGTAGAAAAAAGAGGTAATGGAAGAGATGTAAGGAGAGGGGCAGAGAGCAGGTGCATGAAGAATATAAGATTCAGGCCAGGAGAGTGACTAGTATGGTAAGGAATAAGAAGAGATTGGTCCTGAGATCCAAAGAAAATCCTAAGGAATTCTTTTGTTATATGTGACCAATAGGAGGAGGAATGATTATGGAAGAATGACATTGTTGGATAAAAATGGGAGTAGAGTGACTCATGCAAAGGACATAGTGGAGTTGTTCAATGAACACTTTATTGAGGATATTTCATCCTGGAGAAGTAGATTTTAATACTAGAGGGATGGGGCAGGTTCAAGGTTTAGAAGTGCAAGAAGAGAGTCCATTTCAAATACTGATACTTTGAATATCAATAAATCAATGGGACTGGATGAGATATCATCACCATGTTTTGAGAGAATATGCTAAAGAACTGACAGCTTCACTGACCTGAATTTTCAATGACAGTCTCACCACAGGAGAGGTACCCAAGGAGTGGAAGAAAGGGTAAGATAGTGCATTGCACTACTATCCTTATGCAATGGCATAAGGATAGTAGTGCAATGGAAGTGACAAATATGGATCAGTTTGAATTTCATCAGTAGTTGTTAAGATTTTGGAGAAATTAGTGAGGGATCATTTACAGTGTTGGGCAGATGAGGTTAATGTTAACTGCAAGTCAGCATGGATTTGTTAAGGGGTGCTCTTGTTTTCGTAACTGGATTGCCTTTTATAATAAAGTGACAAGAATGGTTGATGAAGGAAAGGCATATTCTGCATTTTTTTTGGGGGGGGGGGATTTTTACGAAGGCATTTGATGGAGTTCCACATAAATTGAAATTTTAAGTTACAGCACATGAGTTTGGATAGGTTAGTGAATTGGATTGGAGACTGGCAGTCAGAAAGATATCACAGAGTTGTGTATGAAAGAGTAGTATCAAGGAAGAAGAAGGTTACAAGTGAGGACTCAATACTGGGACCTGTATTGTTTAACCTTTATATCCATGACATTGTCAAAAGATTGCAAGGGGATATTCAGTTATTTGCAGATGATGTGAAGCTGGGAAGAGTTATTAGTTATAGTGCAGAAGTGGTAGCCCTTCAAGAGGATTTGAATAAAAATGGACAGATAGACAAATGAATAGTGGTCAGTTTAATGCAGCTAAATGTAAAGTTTTGAAATCTGCCTCCCATACATCGATGGGAGGCTGCATACTCTGTTGTAGGAACTGCATTGGAGGATGTGGTAGTGGTGGGGGGGGGGGGAGACAAAGGATCTTGAAGTGATAATTGATAGAAACTTGAAATTCGGGAAACATATTGCAAATGTTGTGAAAGTAATCCAGAGGATTTCTGTGATACTGAAAAGGACACTGACTCAGAGAGTATAAATCCCTGATCAGACCACACCTGGGCTATTGTACTCAAATCTGGTCCCCAGAATTTGAAGGGATAAATTTACCTTGGAAAAAGTGCAGAGGCAGATAACAATGATATCAGGACTGTACAATGTTAGTTATTATGAGGATTGGCTGAGGGAATGTGGATGGCAAAGTATGCTAGACAGCAGAAGGAGAAGTGATGTTATCAAGATATTTAAACTGTTGAGAGGTAGTTATGAGGTTGACACTGGGGAGTTATTTCATTTTGTGTAACAGAGAAAGGAATGAGGACAAGGGGCATCACTGTTGGAAATTTTTCCGCTTGGTTATACTATAAATTAAAGATACCGAGAAATTATATACTTAGTTTAATCGTTTATCCAAGTGTAAGCAAACAAAGTTTGCACCTGAACTATTTTCAGGACTGGGATAACTCATATATAGAAGCTAATGACTTCACATCACTTGCTTTAGTATCCCATAATGCAAAGCACATATCCTTACAGGTATGTATAATGCTATGCATTATGGGAAGGTCACTACCCAGACAGGTTTCAGCCTTTATTGAGATCTCATCAGTGGGAGCCAGACCCAGAGGTGATACTAAGGTTGAAGTAATGCAGAAGTCATATTTTCATATACGAGTAGCCAAAAGGTGTTACATTTTATTATTAAAATACTCTGGATTAGCGATAGCAAGAGGATGACGAGTCTTGTAACTCCATGGAGGTCCTGAATCACAACAATAATAATAATTAAAATAGGATGCCAGGAAAAATTTTAAAAAATATTTTCTCCCATCTAAAGAACAGTGTGACACTGACTCTTTCATCAAAGTACAAAATTAGGTGGTTTCAGCTCCCTAATGATTTCATGTGGAATGACCCTTAGGGATTAATCGAATTTATGAAAAAGAACTGAAAATCCAGTAGAAAAAGAACTGAAAATCCAGTATATAAATTATTTAAAAATTTATACAGTATGCAGTATTTTTATTTTATTATTCAGTTATTTACATAAGCTCACGTAAATGATTTCAACTTACTTGCTCCACTTTACACAGCTTATCCACATATCCTTGATAGGTCTTCATACAATCTTCAGCTAAATGTAAATGTGTAGAATATTTACTGAGTTCCTTTTGATACTGGGGCATTTTTTTAATCATTGTCGTAAGGTCTTTCAAACTAGTTTTGTCACTGGAAGATGCAACACGCTTGGTTTCTATAAATTTTTTCAGTTGTTTGGTTACCAACCTGCAGTTACAGAAGAAAAAAAAACTGAATGTTTTCTAGTTATATTCACATTAAATAATAAATACAATATTTCTTACTTTAAAAGTTATTCACCATATTCTGAAGAAAGATGGCATATATATCTTAGAATCTGTGGAGGAAAATATTTAACCCTTTATTTGATAGTGTTGCTCTCAGGCAACATGATTTTATAGTTGTTCTATTCTCATTTCCACCATTTGTTAGCAAAAACATGATTCAGAAAAAGTGTTTCACTGTGCATCCATGAAGACAAATGTTGCATGGAAGCAATAAAAGAAATAACAACAACAGTTTGGTAGAAACCCTTATTGGCAAGAGAATAGAACAACTGTAAGGTCATGTTGCCTGAGAGCAACGCTGTCAAATAAAGAGTTAAAATGTAATTTAAATAAGACCGAAAATCTAAATATTTGATATCTCAGGCAGAAACAATTTATTAATTTTTTTTGGAATGACCTAGAATTCCAACTTAAATAAAATCCTGGAATTAGTTCATATTGCTATTTGACAGATGGCCAATATAAGCCTGCATAACTGTGCTACTTGAAATAATAATCTGGTCACACTGAATGGAATGATGAAGCACTATCAGGCTGGTTGAAGGGAATCTACATTTTCAACTTTCAAAATTCCTTGATATATATATATATATATATATATATATATACACAGTCATACCCCGACTTACGCGAATCCGAAGTTACGCGGTTTCTTATATGTACATATTCTTGTCCCGCTTCACACCTCACCACTACTCTTATCTTTCCGGTGCCGGCCACATTCACCAGTGTTGCACATGCTGTGAACAAGCACGGACGTGTTTTGCGCGGTCTCCATTCATACACGATTTTTATAGTCTACAAACATTGCGATTGTTTAATGCTATGTTCTTGATAAAAATTTTATCACATAAAAAATAATAATATTGTCCAAAAGAAGCAAGTCCGATTTTTCTACAGCTAGTAAGAAAAGAAAAACATTGACTTTGGAAACAAAACTCAACATTATTAAGGATTTTGAAGGCAGAATGAAAATTTGTGAGCTAGCAAAGAAGTTCGATCCACAGGAATCCACAGTAAGAACAATAATAAAAGAAAGGATTTACAGATTTTGGAGGACATAGATTCTAATGAGGAAAGAATTATAGCCACAAGGCAAGGAATAAAAAAATCATTAGCTTGCAATGAAAAAATTTTGCGTGACAAGAAAAAGACATTATGCCGTCAGATGAATCTATTAGATTTTATGAAAATTATTTTCCTATATACTTGTGATAGCCTTTAGGATATTATTTGGTATTTGTCTTTCTTTTAATATGTTAAATAATAACATTATCTCTCAGGGAACCCTGTAACCCCTAGAGAGCACGTCCGCTGGGTGGCGGATAGGGGAGCCCACCATGTGTCTGCGTGCGTGTGTGTGTGTGTATGGTGGGGTTGTTCCGAATATACTGAATAAGGACTCGTGGACCAACAGGGCCATAAGGGGCAATCATCTTGGTTGTAAGGGAAGCGGCACTCCCATGGACCCCTAGCTGGATCTATCCTCTCCTTCTACTTTGAGGAAGATCCACTTACTTTAATCTTTCCTATAAGGTCTTATCAGCCAACTCTTCTTACTTTATGACCCTTATGCTATTAGAGTACTCGAGGGTCATGGAGTCTTTTCATTTCTGGCCTTACAACTATGCCCTCTCTATAAACCTTACTATATTTCTTCTATAATCTACTCTTTCCCCTTCAATATACCCTATTCCTCCTATGGGTTTAAATTCGGAAGAAGGCTAGTTCAGAAGCCTTAAGGTAGCAGCTCTACACTGAACTATTCCATCGTCAGGCTAGTCCCCTGACATGGAGAACATAATCCTACTTGTAAGCTGACAGACAAAGATAATCGGATTGAATCTATGGGAAACGACCCTGGAATGGAAAAGGGAAAACGAAAATGGAAACGACAAAATATAATACACATAGCAAACTGGAATGTAAGAGGAATAGGATATAAAGAAATAGAATTAGACCAGTTATTAAATGAAAGAAATTTTAAAATAGCAGTAATCACTGAAACAAAAAAGAAATTAAAAGGAACTATGAGAACTGAAAATTTTAATGTGATATACAGTGGAATCAACAGAGACCAAAGAGCACAAGCAGGAGTCATGATTTGGATTCATAACTCCCTTTCAAAACAGTTAAAACATTATAAATTATGGAATGAAAGAATAATAGAAGCTAGAATAAAAATAGATAGAGGCTATTTAACAATAATTGGTTTCTATGCCCCAGAAGAAGGAAGAGAACAGGATAATATTGATTTTTATAATCAGCTACAAAACATATATAATAAAATAAATAAAAATGATTACATAATTTTAGCAGGAGACTTTAATAATAATATAGGAATACATGGAGAACACACTCTAAACAGAAATGGTAAAAAATTGATTGACTTTGTAGTTTATAATAACCTAAAAATAATGAATTCCTTCTATAAACATAAAGACATACATAAATATACTTGGGCAGCAAGAGGATGGAAATCAATATTAGATTACTTCATATTAAATGAAAAGACATCAAAATTTTCACTAGATGTTAGAGTTCACAGAGGATATGAAATAAGCAATGACCACTTCCTTGTTAAAATAAAATTAAGATTACCACCTAAATGGCTACAAGTAACAAGAACAGAAAGAAAAATTGAAACATTTAGATAAAATAAAACAAAATGAAGAAATAGAAATAGAATGGCTTAATATAAAAATGATACTAAATGCAGCAACAAATGAAAGCTTAGGAAAGACCAAAAAATTCAATAAAAGAAAAAAAACTGAAGATCTAGGATGATACAATCAAAGAAATAATCAAAAAGAAAAAAGAAGCCTATCACAAATAGTTAAGCAGTAAAAGATTAGAAGATGAAATAGAATATAAAAGAATAAGAGCCATAGCTAAAAGAGAAGTCAGAAAAAGACAGAGAATCATGGAATAAATTTGTTTCTAATTTAGAACATGATTTATGTAAAATAAGACCCAATGTATATAAGATTTTGAAACACCTACATGCAGATACCAAAGAAAACATAAAATTAAACACTGAATTGAAATTAGAAGAATTTCTAAATTACTACACAGAACTATGGACAGACAAATATTTTAAAAAAGACAACTGGCAAACAATTAACGAAAATGAAAAGGAAATAACTGAAGACGAATTAGAAATCAGCCTGAAAGAAACAAGAAACAGAAAATCACCTGGAGAAGATAAGCTAGGTTCAGAACTATATACATACGCAGGAACAAGATTCAAAGAAAGACTCTTATTATTTTTAAATAAAATTTACTCAACTGGTATCCCCCCAATAGAATGGAAAAAAGCAATTGTGATCCCTATCTTTAAGAAAGGTAATAGAGATGACCCTAAAAACTATAGAGGTATCAGTATACTAAATTCCTGTTACAAAATATATAGCAGAATCTTAAATAACAAACTAATGAAATATTCCGAAAACTTTATTCTAGAGGTACAGAATGGATTTAGAAAAGAACGATCATGTATAGACCCAGCCATTTGCCTAAAATTAATAATAGAGAAAAGAAGAGAATATAATTTAGAAACACATATTGCATTTATTGACTTTGAAAAAGCATTTGACAAAGTTAAAAGAAACATATTATTTAACATATAGAAAGACAAATACCAAATAATATCCTAAAAGCTATCACAAGTATATATGAAAATAATCAAATACAAATAAGATTAAATCACGAGCTATCATATACAAGAGAGATAAACCAAGGGGTCCGACAGGGATGTTCCCTCTCAGCAACTCTTTTTAATATCTACTTAAATGAAATAATAATAAAATGGAGTAAAAATTTACATCAAGGAATTAAACTTTCACCTACAGTTAGTTTAAACACTCTCCTCTTTGCAGACGACCAAATAATAATTCCAAATTTTGAAGATAACTTACAGAAAGCTATTTTAGATCTAAATGAGATAGCCAAATATTATGGTATGATAATATCAACGGAAAAATCAAAAACTATGGCCTTTAAAGGACAAGATCCAGCAAGAACTAAAATAGTAATAGATAACAAGATCTTAGAACAGGTGAATTCATTTAACTACCTAGGATGTATGATCACATATGAAAATGAAAAAGATATAAATGTAAAAATTGCAAAATATTTAAAAATAACAGGTGTAATTAACTCTATATTTAAACACCAAACCTAGTTCAAAAACAAACCAGGCTATCAGTGCCCTTGACCATGTTGTTTAATCTGAGTCTCAGGTCTGGCGTAGTCCCAAAGGCGTGGAAAGAGGGGAAAATAGTTCCACTGCATAAAGGAGGATCCAAGACTATGGTTGCAAATTACCTACCGATCAGCATATCAGGAGTCGTTGTCAAGGTCTTGGAGAAAATAGTCAAGGGAAAAATACAGGAATGGATTGATGAAAATGAGATACTGTACAGGGGACAGCATGGCTTTGTGAAGGGTAGATCATGCCTCAGTAACTTGCTCAAGTTTTATAACAAGGTGACGGCTGAACTGGATAAGGGAAATGGGTTTACAGTGATACTGCTGGACCTGGCAAAAGCGTTTGACAGGATACCACATGGAATTCTAATCCGTAAACTACAACATATGGGAATGGATATAGGATTTGTGAGATGGATAGCTGGGTGGTTGATGGAGAGATATCAAAGAGTAGTTTATTCAGGAGTAGAGTCCAAAAAACGGCCTGTGACTAGCGGTGTGCCACAGGGTTCTGTTCTTGGACCACTGCTGTTTAATCTGTTCATTAACGATATAGGGAATGGTCTAAGTGGGACAGTTCATTTGTTCGCTGATGATGCAAAGTTGGGTAGGGCGATAGTGAATGCAGAAGATGTCAAAGTCTTGCAAGATGACTTAGATAGATTGGAGTTCTGGACTAAGGAGAATGGATGTCAATTTAATGTGACAAAATGTAAGGTTATGCATTTCGGAGTGAAAAGATTAGCAGCAGTATACCACATTGGTGGAACTGTACTCCAAGAGATTGATGGGCCAGGGACTTGGGAGTGTTGGTGGATAGGGAGATGAAGTTTAGGGGGCACATTGCGAAAGTAGCTAAATCAGCTCATCAACTCACTTGGTTGTTGAAAAATACCTTGATGAGCAGAGAAAAACAAGTTATTGTACCTCTGTACCGAGCCCTGATAAGACCTCATCTCGACTACTGTGCCCAGATTTGGTCACCTCGGTTCCTTCTTGATGGGGAGGAGGTTGAGAGGATCCAGAGGCGAGTGACTAAGATGATAGCAGGTCTATGGAATGCACCATATGAGAACAGGTTGAAGATTTGTGGGTTGCAGAAACTAGTTGATAGGCGAAAAAGGGGAGATATGATTGAGACATTTAAATTGCTAAAAGGATTCTATAGGATTAATTCAGATGATATTTTTGAGATCAGGACTGGTGGTGGGAGAACTAGGGGACACCCATGGAAGCTGGGCAAGAGCGTGGTTAGCAGGGGTGTTAGAGCTGGGTTCTTTACTTTTAGAGTGGTAAATGAGTGGAATAAGCTGCCAGAGTCTGTTGTGGGTGCTATGACAGTGAGCGAGTTCAAGGCAAGGTATGATAGATACTGTGAGAATGTTGAACAGCTGTGTGAACATGATGTTTAGGGCCTCCCTCGATGAGTCTAAGGACTCCTGGAGTAGCCCGTGGTAATAATAATAATAATAATAATAATAATAAAAAGTATACAATACATTAGCCTTGCCGGTCTTAATGTATGGAAGCGAAATCTGAACAATAAAACAAAAAGACAAACAAAGATTAACAACAGCAGAAATGAAGTTTATGAGAAAAACTGCAAAGTATACCCTATTTGATTACAAAAGAAACGAAGATATTATGAAAGAATTAAACCAAGAACCAGTAATAGAAAAAAATTAAAAAATAGAAACATAAATGGATGGAACACGTTCAAAGAATGAAAACAGAAAGATTACCAAAACAAGCCTTAAAATACAAGCCATTAGGAAAAAGAAAACCAGGACGTCCTCTTAAACAATTCAACGATGACTTCTAAGGCCGGAACAGGCCATGCTAGGCCTAAATCCTTGATACGTATGATGATGATGATCTTGCAGGGCTGCCACATCTGCACTATTACTAATAACAGCTTCACAGAATCTGCAAACAACTGAATATCCCCTTGCATTCCATTGACAATGTCAGTGATATAAAGGTTAAACAATACAGGTCCAAGTACTAAGCCCTGTGAACCCCACTTGTAACCTTCTGCTTCCTTGATATTTGTCCACCATACACAACTCTCTGATACCTATCAGACAGCCAATCCTGAATCCAGTCGACTATCCCAACATCCAAACCCATGTCATGTAACTTAAATATCAGCTTATTATGTGGCACCCTGTCAAATGCCTTTGCAAAATCCAAAAAAATGGCAGTGTATGCCTTTCCCTCATCAACCATTCTTGTTACATTATTATAAAAGGCAATCATATTACTAAAGCAAGAGCACCCCTTAACAAATCTATGTTGACTCTCACAAATAACATTATCCTCATCTGCCCAGTGCTGTATATAGTCCCTCACTAATTTCTCCAAGATCTTAACTACTGATGAAACACAAACTAGTCTATAATTTGACACTTCCAGTCTGCTACCACCTTTATGCAATGGAACTATTTCACCTTCCTTCCATTCCTTGGGTACATTTCCCATAGCAAAACTTTCATTGAAAAGCCAGGTTAACAGAGCTGTCAGTTCTTAAGCACATTCTCTCAAAACCTGTGGCAAAATTCCATCTAGTCACATAGCTTTTTTGACATCCAGAGAATTCAGTATTTGAAACACACTCTCCTCTTGCATCCCTAAACCTGCCCTATCCTTCTAGTATTAATACCTACTTTCTCCAGGATGAAATACTCCAATAAAGTGTTCATTGAACAACTCCACTACATCCTCTGCATTTGTCACTCTATTCACATTTTTATCCCAAAATATCATCCTTCCTTCATCATTTCTTCTCCTACTGGCCACATAGCTGAAAAATTCCCTAGGATTTTCTTTGGATCTTAGGGTCAATCTCTTCTGATATTCCAGTTTTGCCTTCATTGCCATACTAGTCACTCTCCTGCCCTTAGTCTTATATTCTTCATGCACCTGCTCTCTACCCCTCTCCTTATATCTCTTCCATAATCTTTTTCGCCTGCATTTCCTGTTTGATATTGTTTGTCATTCACTTTACACTAAACTGTGTTCTCTTCTTCATGATGCTAACAAATATTCTTTCATAATTTCCCAAGCACTAATGATATCTCGCCCTTCCAATTCCTCCTTCCATGGAACTGCCCCAAGTTAATATCTAAGACTATTATAATCACCCGCCTTATAATTCCACATACATTCCCTTCTCTTTGATACTCCTGCATGTCTATTCATCTTCCAAGTCAAAACTATATGGTCACTCTGTCCAACTGGGAACAGAGATGCCATTTCAGTTATAATCAGCTATTCTGATGCTATGACCAAATCCAAAACTCTTGAACCTTATGTTTCTTCTATTACATGTTGCCTAAGACATTTGTTCCTCAAGAATTTTAGAAATTTCATTCCCTTATTACTACATTCATTTCCTTCTTCCCAATTTATACTGCCATAGTTATAAATCATTATTCTGTGACCACAGGATCTATTGAAATCATCATGCAAAATCTTTATCCTTTGTATTAGCTGTTCTCTAACCAGTTTCGCATTATCAGTAACAACTAGATACTTCCCCTTGAATAATTTCCTATATCATTAATGTACAAATTAAGTAGCATTGACCAAAGTGCACCCTCTGTCCAAAAAGAAACCGAACTTTTTGAAAATAGAAGAAACGAGTGGCGCCACCTGTTGTATCTTTTTGTTGTCAAAAGCAGCAACCTTCATTAGTGTTGTGTCAACTGCTTATGACATTTGTCTCATTAGAAGCCGAGTTATAGTGCCAAGAGTGACAGTGTGTTTTGACAAACGGTCAGAAAATGAGTTTCAAACAGAGAGAGCTGTGATTGACTTGTGTTAAACTTGGTAAAAGTTTTACTGAAATGCAGCAAATGTTACAAAACGCATACGATGATGAATACTTATCCCGTAGTCGAGTTTATGAGTGGGTTAAGTGATTTCAAAGTGGTCATGAGACGCTTGAGGACGATGAAAAGCCAGGCCGTCCAAAAACTGGACTGAGTGAAGATAACATCCAAAAAGTGCATGATTTCATCAAAGAAAACCCAAAATCGTCCATGAGATTGATTGAAGATGGATTGGGGATTCCAAAATCAACTGTGCACAACATTTTGACCAAGCGTTTGGGCCTTCGTAAACTGAATTCATGATATGTTCCCCACAAGTTGACTGACAGCCAAAAACTGTATCGAATTGAACACTGCAAGGCCCTCATTCAAACCACTCGTAAGGACTCAAACTTCCTTGAAACGATCGCTACTGGTGATGAAACATGGTGTTTTGAGTATGAGCTCGAAACAAAGTGCCAGAGTGCTGAGTGGAGACCACCAGAAAAGGGGCATCCGAAAAAAAGTCACTTGGAGAAGTCAAAAGTAAAGACAATGCTGATTTGTTTCTACGATTCCAAGGGCATTATCTACAAAGAATTCATTCCGCCTGGCCAAACGGTCAATGGCAAGTTTTATCTCGAAGTGTTGAAGCGATTGATAGCGAGAATTTGTCGAGTACGGCATGAATATCATGATGCAGACAGCTGGTCACTTTTTCACAATAATGCACCATCTCATTGTTCGAACATTGTGAGACAGTTTTTGAGCAACAACCAAGTGTGTGTGTTGGATCACTCGCAATTTTCACCTGATTTAGCACCCTGTGACTTTTTTCTCTTCCCCCGATTTCATTTGACAATGAAAGGAAAGCAATACAACACCATTGAAAATGTCCAAGTGGCAGTAACCACAACCCTCAACAGTATCCCAAAAACCGATATAAAAAACTCATTTAACAAATTAATTGACCGTGCCAAATGCTGTATCGAAGATGAGAGAGAGTATATTGATTGAAATAAATTATTTGAATAATTATAATTGGCCTGTGTTTTATTTTCTATCAAAAGTTCGGTTTCTTTTTGGACAGTGGGTGTACAAGGTGCTGCACAGCACTAGTAACCTGCCTTTTCCTGGATTCTTTCCTCTCCATATACTATTCTTTGATCTGTCCATCGTCAACCCTCTTATTCATATATGACCACATTAAGTAAATATGGATATAAGTATCTAAATTATATACCATATGATAGATAAAATCATGAAAATAGAACAACAGAAAATTTCAGTTGTATTCTCAGGAGTGTACCCATTACAACAGGTTACATTTTAGTATTTCTTTTATAATGAGATCTGTGAAGTATCCACAATTATAGAAACCAACTTTTACAGGTTGCTATATCCACAATACATCAGCCCACCATCCATCTCAAAAATATGGCATCATAAAATCCATAGTGTCCAGAGCAAACAAAATTTGTTCCTCTGAAGGATCTCTTAAACAAAACTAGAAACTATCAAACAAACAGCCTTAAATAATCAAAAATAGCCCCTTCATTAAATCACACTAAAATGTGGCATGAGCACAAATTTAAAGATGCCTGTAAAATTCTAATCAACAACCCTAATCTTAACCAATAATGATGGCCTAAAAATTCCAAGAATGATGGCACATATTCTACTCCTCATCCTCACACTTACACCAAATTATTGATTAGGCCACCACTATTGCTGTATTAAAAGTATTAATGCAAATTTGTTCTCTGACCACAATATAAATAGGATATAGCTTTGATGTAGGTTCCTCCCCCCCCCCCAAACACTAGAGATCAGGCCAGTAGAATAACAGATGATCAAATCATTTTCACCTTAGCATACAATATTATTATTATTAAGGCCTCCATGAAGTCAAAAGACTCATCGTAGGAGGTCTTTCCTAAGAAACACAAAGTCTATCAAGACTATCGTGGGAGGTCCCTCCTAGGAAACACAATGTCTATCATACAACTCCTTAAACTCATCGACTGTTCTCGCTCTCACCACTCTATCAGGCAATGCATTCCAGGGTTCAACCACCATTCATGCAAAGAAACCACTCCTCACCCTCTTGCTCACAGTTTCCTTTCGTAACTTCCAAGGATGGCCTCTTGTCATCACTCCTTCCCGCTGTTCAACCAAGCAAAAGAACTCCCCAGTGTCAATCCTGTAACCACCTCTCAACAATTTAAAAGTCTCAATCATATCACCTCTCCTTCTATCCACCAAACTCTGCAGTCCACATTCCTTCAGCAGATCCTCATAACTAACATTCTACAGTCCTGCAACCATCATTCTTATCTGCCTTTGTACCCTTTCCACAGTTAATTTCTCTCCTTCAAATCCTGTGGACCAGATCTGAGAACAATAGTCTAAGTATGGTCTGCTCAGTCTTGTACAACAGAATGATAACTCTTATCTCTGCAGGTCAGTGTCCTTCTCATAATTGCAGTAATCCTCTGTGTTACCTTCACCACCTTTGCAATATGTCCCCTAAATTTCAGGTTTCTATCAATCATCAACCCCAGATCTCTTGTCTCACCTACTTCCTCCAGTATAGCTCCTCCAATAGAGTATGCAGCATCCCATCGATGTGTCCCAAACCTCAAGACCTTACATTTTGCTGCATTAAGCCGACACCCCCGTCCACACGGTTAACCTAGTGGCTTTGCACTTCGCAACCATATGCCTGGGGAAGGAGTGTCCTAGGCTCGATTCCCGTCGGAGACGTGAGGAGCTGAAGGATTTTCCTCAGCCATAGCCAAGTTAGCCGGTCTTGGGCACGGGCAGTAGGGTTTTTTCCGCCAGTTTATCTGGTGTTTTACATCCCGCAAGCAGGCAAACCGGCCCCTTGAACACACAGCGATACAGCCAAGAATACCTTGCGGCATAGGAGTGACCGTTCTATTCTCGTATTTCGGTTACGAAATCCAAGCATGCTTGGAAGGTGTGGGCCTTAAAGGCCTGTTAAAGCCATTGGGATAGATTAAGCCAACACCCCCCATTCATTTGCCCATCTATCTAGCTTATTCAAATCCTCTTGCAGGGCTACCCACATCTGCACTATTACTAATAACCCTTCACAGCTTCACATCATCTGCAAACAACTGCAATCCTCTGACAATGTCATTGATATAAAGGTTAAACAATATAAGTCCCACTACTGATCCCTGTGGGACCCACTTGTAACCCTCTGCCTCCTTGAAGCTGCCCACCATACATAACTCTCTGATACCTATCGGACAGCCAATCCAGAATCCAGTTGACCAACCTGATATCCAGACCCATGTGCTGCAACTTAAATATCAACTTATCATGTGGCACCCTGTCAAATGCCTTTGCTAAATCAAAGAAAATGGCAGTATATGCCTTTCCCTCATCTATTGCTCTTGTAACTTTATTATAAAAGGCTAGCATATTACTAAAACAAGAGTGCCCCCTCACAAATCGATGTTGACTCTCACAGATAACATTCATCTCATCTGTCCAATGTTGTATACGGTCCCGCACTAATTTCTCAAAGTTCTTACCTACTGATGACATACAAACTGGCCTATAATTAGACACTTCCAGTTTGCTACCACCCTTATGCAATGGCACTATCTTACCTTCCTTCCATTCTATGGGCACCTTTCCTGTAGCCAAACTTTCATTGAAAAGCCAGGTCAAAGAACTGTCAGTTCCTTGGCACATTCTCTCAAAACTCGTGGTGAAATACCATCCAGTCCCACAGCTTTACTGAAATCTAGAGTACTCAGTATTTGGAACACTGAGTTCTCCTCCTGCACCTCTAAACCTCGAACCTACAATATCCCTCTAGTATTAAAATTTACTCCCCCAGGATGAAATACACCAATAAAGTGTTCATTGACCAAGTCCACTATGTCCTCTGCATCAGTCACTCTATTTCGCTTTTTATCCCACAACATCATTCTTCCACAGTCATTTCTCCTCCTACTGGCCGCATAGCTAAAACATTCCCTAGGATTTTCTTTGGATCTTAGGGCCAATCTCTTCTCATATTTCAGTTTTGCCTTCCTTACCTTACTAGTCACTCTTCTGGCCTGTGTCTTATATTCTTCATGCATCTTCTCTTCACCTGTCTCCTTATATCTCTTCCATAGCCTCTTTTTCGCATGCAGTTCCTGTTTAATATTGTTTATCATCCACTTTACTCCAAACTGTGTCCTCTTCTTCACTCGTGGAATACATCTTACCATTGCTGATAACAAATATTCCTTCACAATTTCCTAAGCACTAATGATATCCCGGCCTTCCAATTCCTCCCTCCACGAAACTTCCCCAAGTTGACGTCTAAGACTATTATAATCACCTGATTTATAATTCCACATACGTTCCGGTTTCTTTGATATGCCTGCATGTCTATTCATTTTCCAAGTCAAAACCATATGGTCACTCTCTCCAACTGGTGGGAGAGATGTCATCTCAGTTATTATCAACTTTTCTGATACTATGACCAAATCCAAAACTCTTGAACCTCTTGTTCCCTCTATTACATGTTGCCTAAGACATTTGTCCCTCAAGAATTCCAGAAATTCCATTCCCTTATTGCAACATGCATCTTCCTCTCCCCAATTTATACTGATGTAGTTAAAATCTCCCATATCAATCATTATTGTTGCACTTGCCAAGCTGAACTGTTTAAACAGCTCCTGGTCCCTACCCTCTGTGCTCCTTGGTCTTTAGCAACACCCCTCTAAATATCCTGTCTTGAATGTAATGTAATATAGCTTGTTTTTGTATATGTGTGTGTCTGTGTAATCCAGATAATGACCTTCATATGAAGGTCAAAATGTCAGGAAATTAAAGTGATTATTCTACATGATCGTAGTCTCCATAATTTATCAATATGAAAGATCATTTAGCACCTGAATATTTTAATTATTGTTTACAAAACAGTTTTTTTTTTTTTTAATGGTAAAGACAACTGTTAAGATCAACTGGGTGGATAAATTGAATGCTTTTTGTCAATAAAAAATTACTAAAGAAGTATTTAAATTATTAAAAGTAATATTAAATTATTACTTTTAATAATTTAAATATATTAATAGTATTATTAAATTATTAAGAAAAGACAATATACTCGAAATGCTAAGATAAAAAGGATGCTAAAGAAGTGCACCACATTTGAATGGTGTCAATTCATGTGGCCTTTTACTCTGCAAATATGTTTTGGGACTGCTGCAGATGTAGTTTAAGCTTGTACAGTAAAGGTTGTTCAATTAGACTATTCTGGTCTCATTCTGAATAACAAATAATTACTTAAGCATCACACAAATAATTTATGTACCTTACTTTGGTTAAGCTCTTTAATTTGGTAAACAGATCAGATATAAAACAAAAACAATATAAAGACAAATTCTAAAACATTTTAGCCATCCTTGAATTTCTGATCATAAAGATAGGCTAAACACAAATTGAAAAACAGAAAAGATGATTGTTCTTACTGGGAGACAACTGCAATATGTTGGTGACGTAATTCATTCCATATATCATCATTTTCATCAAGAAGAACTTCTTTTTCCCTGACATCATGTCCACTAGCTGATTCAAATTTATACACATCATTTTCAATTGGAAGCAAGTCATAAGCCATGGCTTGAAAAGTGAGTTCATGCAGGAGCGGAGATACAGAGTCAAAACCACGGTCAAGAATCAACAACTGGGATTTTGCTTTTTCAGAACCCTGAAAGACCAAAAATTAACAGAGTAATAAAAAAATCATTATCAAATTATAAAATTCTACAGCTTTGCTATTTATCTAAACCTACATAATGTTTTTAGGAGAAAAGAAATATTATAAAAACTTCAATGGATTTGGAGTTAGATGTCTAGAAACAATGTTATTCTGTGTGAGAATGAAGGTGCAAAATTGCAAAACCTAGGGGAGGTGCATAGAAACAGAAAACATTGAAGAATACTGAATGCAATTTTCTCAAGCCTCAAATGAGAATGGGATAGTAGTCGTGTAGTCAAGGAATGACCTCTTGATATTTCAAGAGGATATATCACTCGCATCACTTCTATTATCTAACAAGCTGTACAGACCACATTCTCTTAATCTATCTTCATACTCAACATTCCAGAGCTGTGAGTCTTAGTTATTTGATTCTACACTCTAATATTTCATTATCACTCATACAACCATAACCAGATCTGTGCAGAGAAATCCAAATGTGGCCTGATTAGCACCTTACATAGTGGAACTATCACCTCCTCATCTACTTTGCCAGGGTTCTTTGCATTATAGGGGCAATTTTCTGGGAGACCTTGAGAACTTTTGAAAGGTGTCCCTTGATTTACCAAGATTTCCAAAATCCCTTGCCTCCTCCACCTACCTCCTGAAGCAAATTTCCTGCAATATGATAAATTTCTCTAGCTAAAGTGCATGACTTGACACTTAGCAACAATGAAATGAAATCCTTATTCTTCAACTGAAAGCACCAACCTATTCAAATCCTATTGCAGACATCACACCAGAACTTCCTGACATTGCCAATGATGCTAAATTAGGAAGAGCAAAATAACCGCATATCTCCTTCTCAAACTATCAGTCAGTCATATATATAAATTAAACAAGGGTGGTCCTAGAACAAAAGTGGGGTACCCCACTTGACTTGTCACCTTCTTTTTTCAGGACACTGCATTCCATACACAACTCCTTGGCTCCTATCAATCAACCATCTCTGTAACCACACTTACTATCCAATTCCCATCCTGCTCAATTCCAACAGTAGTTTGTGGTACTCTAACAAATGCTTTAGCAAAATCCAGAAAGGGGGAGAAAATCACTATACCAGCCTCTCCTGTATCCAATACGCTAGTTATCATATATACATGAGATACCTTATTGTTGTTGGTGGTGATGGGTGGTAGATGGCATTGATGTTCTGTATAGTTCAAAAATGAAACAGCAGGGAAGATAGTGAGATGTGTGTAGCAGCGCAGAATAGAGTGTCCTCCTGCAATGAATCCTTGGACTCCTTGGAGGTGTCATGTTATAATAATAATTTTAAAAAAAAATAAAAAAAATTTAACTACTTGCTAAAGCAAGACCTCCTCTTAACAAATGCATGCTGCTCTCTCAAAAGATTTGCATTCTCATCTATCCAGATTTGTGTTCTGTCTCTAACACCATTATTACACACCTGGTATATGCACACACTGGCCTATACTTGGACACCACTGAACTGGATTCTTCCTTGTGCGGTGGCACTATTTTTCTTTCTTTCTTTCTGCTCGACTGGAAGTGTTCCGGTTATTAGACTTGTTGAACCATCAAGTCAAGGGCACCATCAGCTCTCTTGCACATTCCCTCAATATACACGGTGATATCCTACAGCCTCATTAATATCAGTTACTTAAAATTTTGAACACTTCCCATTTGAACTGTTAGTGTGTTCCATCTGCTTCTTCATATTGTTATTCAACATTACTTCAACACTACTTCTCATTATAAAGACACACACAAAATACTTGCAAAATATTCGGTGAACATTTCCACTACATCTTCTGCAGACGTCACTAATGTTCCTTCTCCAGCAACAATCAGCTTCCATATTCATCCTTTATTCTACCGGTGACATAACTGTAGAATTCTCTAGGGTTCGGTTTTGCTGATTCAGCCCATTTCCTTTTGAATGCCATATTATCTACTTCATTATGCTAGCCACCTTTTTTAGTTTATGCTTTATATTCTTCATGCTGCTCGGGAGTACCTTGTTCCTACTTCTTCCATAAAATACTCAGACGCTCCTGCATAATTTGATTTATATGTTTCACTTCTGCTTTATTTATCTTCCTAACCTCAGGAATACAAGGGAACAATAATCTCTCTGCTTCTATATGTCAAGGTTCTCCTCATAATTGCCATAATACTTAATAATGTTATTACAATTTTAGTAATGACCCCTGAACTTCTAGTATATCCATCATTCACATATCTCTCATCTCCTCCACAACCTTTAGAATTTCTCCATTAATTGTATGCTTTGCATCCCATTCTTGCCTACTCACAGTCTACTGAGCTCCTCCTGCAAAGCAAACAATCTGTTCCTCAGTTCTTCCCAACTCTGCATCACTAGCAAACATCTGTGTATCTGTCCCATGATAAGCCTGTCCCAATATCATTAACATAATAGTTAAACAAGAATGGCCACAAACCAGATCCTTGCAGCATTGCACTAGTGAATATTCCACTAATACCCCTTGCACTGGTGTATAAGCACAATATCTTGTTTCTGGTATTAGAGTTACATTCGACTACTTTCTTTTCATGTTACATAGTGATCAGTATTCATTTTGATAAAGTTATGTAGACTATTACTGTATTAAGTATAGTTAATTTCTAGATGTTTCAACTTTCATATGAAGGTCATCTGTAGTACACACATATAGCAGATATACGAGTATTCGAACTATATGTAGGAAGATGGAGATACTTAATGAGCAGTTCAATAAAGGTCTTTCATAGTGAATATTCCACTAATACCCCTTGCACTGGTGTATAAGCACAATATCTTGTTTCTGGTATTAGAGTTACATTCGACTACTTTCTTTTCATGTTACATAGTGATCAGTATTCATTTTGATAAAGTTATGTAGACTATTACTGTATTAAGTATAGTTAATTTCTAGATGTTTCAACTTTCATATGAAGGTCATCTGTAGTACACACATATAGCAGATATACGAGTATTCGAACTATATGTAGGAAGATGGAGATACTTAATGAGCAGTTCAATAAAGGTCTTTCATTTTTTGTGAATGTGACATCATGGAGAGTTTGAGAGCCATTGATGATGAGGAGGAGAGACTGTAAGCAAGCAAGAGGTATATGGAGAATTGAGCAAACTTGATGTTAATAAGGTTGTGGGGCTTGATAACATATCACTATGTATTTTGAAGGAATGTGTGAGGGAGTTGGCATCTGTCTTGACATATATTTTTAATTACTAATTATATGAAGAGCCAAAGGCTTCAATTCAGCGACATAACTTGTTTAAATTAAGGGATATTACATCCCATATTGTTTCTTAGCCGATTATAGAAACTATATAAAGTTCGACAATTCTAAGTGTAAACAAATACCTGGATACTGCAGCAACTGACCCTTTAGGTAGAGCAAGCTGAGGCAACTCATGTCAAAGGTGGAGCAAGCTCCGATCACTAGATCACTATTCTTGATATTTATCCATAATGTGAACTTAGCTCCTAGGAGCTGTATTACTGTTCTACATTATGAGAAAAGGTCACTACCCAGACCGGTTTCAACCTTTATTGAGGTCTCATCAGCGAGTAGGTAGACCTAGTTAATAATACCAAGTTTGTAGCGAACAGAACTTACATCCCTTCTATGAGTATTGCCAAGAGGTGTCCTAATAAATTACTAATTATATGAACAGCCAAAGGCTTCAATTTGGCGACATAACTTGTTTAAATTAAGGGATATTACATCCCATATTGTTTCTTAGCCGAATAAGAAACTCAAAGAGTTTCATGCCGAATATAGAAACTATATAAAGTTCGGCAATTCCAAGTGTAAGCAAATACCTGGATATTGCAGCAACTGACCCTTTAGGTAGTGCAAGCTGAGGCAACTCAGCTTGCACTACCTAAAGGTGGAGCAAGTTCTGATCACTATTCTTGATATTTACCCATAATGTGAACCTATACTCGGCAATATGCATTCCCTCAACCTGCTTTCTTACTCTACATTCTAGAGACCTGAAACCACCTTTGTTAGTCTTCTCTGAACCATTCCAACATCTCTTTATTGTTTTTTTTGAAAACCTGATGACCAAATCTATGTGCAGTAATCTATATGCAGTTTGATTAAAGCCTTAGTCATCGGAATCGTAACATCCTTACTCCTACATGCCAATGTTCTCCGCATCACTCCCATAATGTGCTCTGCTCTCCTCACAGTTTTAGCAAAATGTCCCTGAAATTTCAGGCTGTTATCCACCACTACTCCAAGATCCCTCATCTCCTTTACTTTTAAGATATTCCCCATCAATCTTATACTCCTGTCTGTGCTTCCCAAACTTGCATCGTCAAATGCAACCAATCAGGAAAAGCCTTCCCTTATCTTGTGAAACTGTTCACATAGAAGGGTTCTGGCTAATATGAATAAACTCATTCTGCAGTACAGTTTCTCAGAAGATTTGTTTCATCACTTTTTTAAATAACGAAACCTGTGGTGCATTCATAATTAGAAGAAACACACGTATAAACCACAGTGAAAATTATTTAATTGTAAATATTTCATCCTAGGTATCTTAGGACATCATCAGTACAGTATTTAAACAAAATTAGGAATAACATACAGTTAGGGCACATGACTACAATAGAATCTCATGAAAACATGCATAACGTGGGAAGTAGTACAAAAAAAAAAAAAAAAAAAAATTTTTTTTTTTTTTTTAAATCAAGAACCACAGTGGTATTGCCTTTATCAGCTCTAGTAAAAATGGGTAGTCAATTTATCTAACCGTCAACTAACAAAAGATGAATTAAATGTTCTAGCAAGAGGCCATAAATTTGCGATTTCACCAAAGTGTTTCCCATATTTAGACTTTATACATAATATAGAAAGAAACATCAAGCATCTCTCCAGTATTGACGCTAACAAACTTTGTTTCGAAGTAGCTAAAGTGATCTACAATGCCAAACCTTCAGAATTAAATATCCCACCGTCGGAATTGAAAGCTATTATTTCCTTAAAACGTAACAAAAATTTAATCATTACTAGAGCTGATAAAGGTAATATCACTGTGGTTCTTGATACCAATTCATATGACCGAAAAATTAATTTACTTCTTCGAGATCGTAATACTTACTCCAAATTGGATTTTGATCCTATGAATCCTCAACTCAGAAAATTAAATAAGCTACTTAATGAAACTTCCTCCTTAGATGAAGAAACAATGAAAAAACTTAAAACATAACCTGCAAGACCTCCTAGAATTTATGGCTTACCTAAGCTACACAAAACTAATGTTCCACTTAGACCCGTCGTAGACTGTATCGGCTGTCCAACGTACAAGTTATCAAGATTCTTATCTAACCTTCTCCGCCCTCACATAGGTCACTCAGTCTCTTCAATCAAAAATTCTACTGAGTTTCACACAAAAATTCAAGACATTCAACTATCAAAAACTGACTTGTTAATCAGCTTCGACATTGTCTCCCTCTTCACAAACATTCCCCATAAAGAAACAATAGAATTACTAACTCAAAAATTTCCATCTGATATAGTTGAATTGTTCAAGTTTGTTATTGCATCAGGTTACTTCACCTGGAAAGGTCAAATTTACAAGCAAGAGGAAGGAACAGCAATGGGATCTCCTTTATCACCAAACCTAGCAAATTTGTTTCTGCTAGGTTTGGTGAATATTTTTTCCTCACCTTGAGGAAAAAATATTCACTTTTGAATCCAAACCAAAAATTCGGCTAAGATATGTCGATGACGTATTTGCAGTCTGGAATCATCCCAAACCTGAATTACAACTGTTTCTAGATAAAATTAACCTTCTTCATCATCGCATCAACTTTACGTTAGAAAAAGAATCTCCACAGGGTATCTCTTTTTTGGATTTACATATCCAAAGAAAAGAAGACGGTTCCATCGCCACGTCCGTCTTTCACAAGCCTACATTCTCAGGTCGCTACATTCACAATTCTTCTGCTCATCATCCATCTCAGAAATCTGGCATTATTAAATCACTAGTTTCCAGAGCACACAAATTCTGCTCCTCTGAAGAATCTTTAAACTAAGAATTAGAAGTTATCAAAAATATAGCCATCCTAAATGGATATAATCCCAAAACAACTCAAAAAATCATCAGTCACTTCTGCATACATCAAACCAGACAGGAAGAAGTGCATAGGATTCCCATACCTTACGTTAAAGGCATCTCAGAACGTCTTTCTAAAATTATGAAGAAATACAATTTTGCCACTACTTACAAACCTATCAACCAAATTTATAACTTATTACCTTCTCCTAAGGACAAATTCTCACCCTTGATGTTACCTGGTGTTTATGAGATTCCATGCTAATGCAAATTATCTTACTTTGGACAGACAGGTAGGTCTGTTCAGAAACGCATCTCGGAACATCAAGACCACATTCGTCTTCTTAAACCGCAGAAATCTGGCCTCTCTCAACACGGAATTGAAAATCCAAACCATAGGATCCATTGGGAAAAGGCTCAACTTTTACATAGATCTTTATTTAAACATGAACGTTTATACAAAGAAAGTTCTGAAGCCCTACTACACAGACCAAACCTAAACCGCAACGACATTCTTACTATTCCTAAAGTATGGGAAATTATCATACAAAATTGTGTTAAATAATTAAGGTTTTTTTTTTTTTTTTTTTTTTTTTTTGTACTACTTCCCACATTATGCACGTTTTCGTGAGATTCTATTGTAATCATGTGCCCTAACTGTATGTTATTCCTAATTTTGTTTAAATACTGTACTGATGATGTCCTAAGATACTTAGGATGAAATATTTACAATTAAATAATTTTCACTGTGGTTTATACGTGTGTTTCTTCTAATTGTTTCATCACTGGGTACCAGCTTATTCCATGAAAGAGTTTTTTTTTCAGAACTCAGAAATATTTAAGGAGAAGCCATATGTGTGCTACTCCAAAAACTGAAAAGTTCATTTTCCTACATCACAATTTATCAAGAATTCATTTTAAATCCATAAGTAAATCCATAATTATTCTCTTACCAGTTATAATTATCATACTTACCATAATTATCAGTTCAAAATAAGTTCTGTTAATATTTTTGTTATTTGAAGAAACAAGTGTTATTTGAAGAAACAACAAATATTTTCTTTTGATTTTTATGCTGTATTGTCTTTTAAATATAATGTTCTCTTTAAAATATCCTCAAAATAGAGGATATTACAGATCAGTATATATTTTACAGCCAAATATAGAAAGAAAGTGAAGTTTTGAAAATCTGCCAACAAGCTTATAAGAACAAAACTGGAATCAGAGTTGCCTTGGCTACACTATTTAAAACAATATGAACTCTACCTATAGCCCATAAATTCAACTTTTATTTTTAATCATTGAGTAAGTTTCTATAGCCTGAAACAACTGGCTTCAAATTGACCAAATTAAAAAAAAAATTGCAAGCGGAAGTGAAGACAAAAGCTCATTCACTGCTGTAACTAAAGCTGTGTCAGAAAGTTAAATTCATAAGTGATCTCTAGATGGGTGCATAATAAAATATTAAACTACAGAGCTGAGAAACTTATATTTGTCTTATGTACATATTATAATACACAATATTACAGATTCATTTATATTTATCATCATCATCAAATTCCTACCATGTACCCTCAAGGGGTGTACAGGATATGATAGTAATACATGAAAAAAAATTACATCATTACTAACTTCCTATCTACAATTTTCCTCCAAATCAGTCTGTTACTTGTCAAGACGCCAACATTATCAGATCTTATATTTCTATCATCTAAGGCATGTTGTACCATATCAATCCACCTATATCTTGGTCTTCCTCTGGGTCGTTTTGCTGCCAACCTGGCAGAGAACACTTGTTTTGCTAATCTTTCTTCTCCCATTCTGTTTAAGTGACCATACCACCTGAAATTAGCTCTGCTAACACATTCCTGGATGTTGACAATGTCAAGTTCTTTCCTAATATCCTTGTTTTTAATATGATATTGCCATTGATGCCATCTGTTCACTCCTATAATCTTTCTCAGGACTCTCATATATGCCGTCTCTAGTCTTTGGTCAAGTGTTTTACTTCTGACCCAGCTCTCAGATCCATAAGTTAAAACTGGTTTGAACACAGTCTTGTATACAGCTAATTTAGTGTTCCGACTAATTTCTCTCTTATTCCATATGAATTTATTCAATTGACTTCCTACCATACCAGCTTTGTTGATTCTGTTGTCTATTTCTATATTTAATTTACCATCTTCAGTAAAAATCGTGCCTAAGTAGCTGAAATGTTTTACTTGTTCCACAGGTTCTCCATTCACAACACAGTTGACATTTTCAACAATTCTACCTATTTTCATTGTCTTTGTCATTTTAATGCCTTCATACCATATCTATTACAACAGCTATTCAATTTAGTCAGAGAATCTTGCAGACTTGTAGTGGATTTATTTAGAAGTATAACATCATCCGCATAAAGCAAAGAGCTGACATTAACATCTCCAATTATGATATCATGTTTAATACCACTTTCCTTCATAATGTGATCCATATAGATAATGAATAACAGAAGGGATAATGTACATCCTTGTCTCACACCAGATTTAACATTAAACCATCTTCCTGTACTTCCTTCAATTCTAACTGCTGACTTACAGCTCAAATAAAGACTAAGTATTGCTTGATATAATGCCCCATTGACACCATATAACTAGCGTATTGAATAGCTTCTCTCTTGGCACCTTGTCATGTGCCATTTCCAGATCGACAAAACTTAAATACAGATTGTTGTTATATTTCTATGCTTTCTCAACTATTTGTCATAAAGTGAAGATCTGATCCTGACAGCCTCTATTTGGCCTGAATCCAGCTTGTTCTTCACCAAGCTTTTCTTCCACAATTATTCGCAAGTATACTTGCACAGATCTTGCCAGGAACATTCAGTAGGGAAATACCTCTGTAATTCTCACATTCAGTTTTATTTCCCTTTTTATATATGGGTACTATTAGAGCTCATCGGGAATTCATCCCTCTGTCCAGGCATTCTGAACTATGCAGTGCAGTCACTGTAAGACTTTTATACCACCATACTTCAGCATTTCGAATATCATCTATCCTGCTGCCTTTACACATTTCAAGCCTTTGATGGCTTTTTCTACTTCAAGTATGGATATGTATTCCTCACTGTATGCCTGCTGAGTGTTTTTTTACCTTTGTGCTGTCATTCACTGCTTGTTTCATTTAGCAGTTTCTCAAAGTAATTACTCCATACTTCAAGGATATCTTTTTCTCCCATTTTCATGTTACCTTTATCATTTCTAACTCCTTTTACAGCACTCTTTCCTCCATTCCTAAGCTTCTTCAACAACCTCCAGAATATTTTGCCACTTTCTTGATATTTATTTTCTATATTCTTGCCAAAGTCCTCCCATGACTTTTGTTTAGCTAGTTTTACACAATGTTTAGCATTCCTGCATTTGTCTCTATATTCTCTAAGAGCACAAGCTGACTTATTTGACAGGAACTTTTGATATGCTTTCTTCTTTTCCTTCACTGCCTCTTTAACTTCCTGTGTCCACCATGGAGTTCTGATTTTTCTATCCTTGCAGAAAACCTCACCACATGCCTCTCTGGCTGAATCAATCAGGGTTTTCTTCAGAGTTTGCCACTGAATCTCCAAGGTTTGGTTCCTGTTCTCAAACTCTTTCATTTTTTCTTCAATACTCTTTGTGTATTTTAGTCTACAGTTCACATCTGAGAGCTGCTCAACTTTTATTCGCTTTAAAACTTTCTTACATGTTATTCTTTTCAATATGAAATTCAATTTTATCCTGATCAAGACTAAATAGTGATCACTTCCAATTTCAAATCCTCTGTACACTCTGGTGTCCTGCACCAGGGAGAAAACATCACTATCAACAATAACATAGTGAATGAGACTTTTCTTATTCCTGCCACGCTTAAATGAATCACCTTATCAATATTATTAGTTTATTGGATTAGTCCCTCCCAATAGTTATTTACTGAACTACCAAGTGTATACAGCGGCTGTTTATTATCTGACTATTAACCAATTATTTATAAAGTATAAATGATTGGTTAATTATTTATACTTTATAAACAAATCTCTTTCCCTGGCAACATAAATTTTTATTTTATTATTATTATGCCATCATAAATTCACTTATTCATGTTTAGAATTTATAGGATCACATGCAATTCGTTCCACCTAGCAACATACAGGATACACACACACAATATCACAAATATTAATTATTAATGATTCGTTTACCATTAATGAAAGTAGTTTCTACTTGACTTATTCTTTCCTTTACATTTTCCATTCTTAGATGACTTATTAATGATGGTTCACATACATTGGCGTCCAAAACCTGAGGATCAACACTATTTCTGAAGATTACAACTGCAAATTCAGATGAATCATCTTGTGGCAATTTGTGTAACTGACAATTTCAAGTAGAAAGTGGGTACATGTTCAAATATTTGAATCATGTACAAAGGAGTCATATGGCACTCAATAGGGCAAAAGGCCATGCTAAGCAAATTGTGTTTGAAGGAAGCTTTTTTCATGATGAATAAAGTTGCAAACTTGGATGTCTTGTAATATTTCAGACATTTTTTTAGATGATTTAACATGGGAAAGAATTATTGGAAAGCTTGAAGAAGGCTGCAGAATTACTGATATTGCCAGATAGTTTGGAATCTCACATAGCATTGTATCCAGGCTCTGGGCAGCATTTCAAACTAATGGAATGTGTTCCAGACATTTGCTAAGAGGGTGTCCTTGCTCCCCCATGGAGCACGAAGGCAGATTTTTGGTTATAACAACAAAATGTAATTGACACACCATAGCAGGCCAGCTCATAAGTCAGCTCCATTCAGTCACAGGTATGCAGATATCTCAACAAACTGTCACAAGACATCATCTGCAACAAGTAGGCCTATACACCCAAAAGTCTGTATTCTGTATCCCTTTGAAAGTTTATTTTTCACCTGGTTAGACTATAATAAATTTAGTTTAATCCTTTATCCAAGTGTGAGCAAACAAAATTTGGACCTGAAAGTATCTTCAGGACTGGGACTTTGTTTGCTCACACTTGGATAAAGGATTAAACTAAATTTATTAGAAGGTCATTTTAATATGATTTATTTATAAAAAAACTTATCATAGTTATATTTAAATAGAAGTTATAACTTATTTACCTCAAAATTAACATAAATCGAATATAATGATAAGTTGTTTGCTAATTGCATTTTCTACAAATATTTCCATAGTCACTGTTCACCAGAACACTAGTAATTCCCTACTCATCAGTAAACTATTAAAACACATGCAGCAAATGAATTGTCTATGCTTAGCTGGCACTTATTCAACATGTGGAAGCAAGCATATATCCAGAAAAGGAAGATAGAAAATTGCAATTAACCTACCGATCGGCTGCCATCTTCTCAATCTTCTCCAAAATGAAGAAAATCATAAATAGTCAACTTCTTCACTACCCAGAGGTCCATAAGTTAATCAGTGACCACAAGTATGGATTCTGCCACTCAAGATCCATGCTTGACTTAGACTACATCAACTGTCACTGGATTTGGACCATAGAAAGTGTTCAGAGAAACATGAAACCACCCTCGACATTTTCTTCAGAGATTTTGATCAGGTTTAGCCTTTGGTCTACCTGACATCTGTCATCTGTAACCTTCACTATGGTTGTTATTATTATCATCACCATCATCTGACCTCCATGGAGTCAGAGACTCAATTACACTCACCAACCACTCTTCATGCAAAGAACACGATCCTCACTCCATCCTTACACAGTTTCCAGTGATGGTCTCTTGTTCTATCCCCCTCTCCTATTCAATGAAAAATCTCTTCCATGTCAACCTGATAACAACCCCTGACTAGCTTATATTTCTCAATCATATTCCCCTCCCCTTCTCCCTATTCACGAGGCTTTGCAACTTACATTCTCTCAATCTGTTCTCGTACTCCACATTCCAAAGACCACTGACCACCTTTGTGAATCTTCTCTGGATCCTTTCCAACATATCCTCATCATCATGAAAACCTGATGAACAAATCTGTGCACAATAATCCATACGAGGCCTGACATCATAACCTCTCTATTTCTGCATGTCAGGGTCCTCTGTATCATTGCCATTTTCTGATGTGACATCTTCAGAACTTGTGCAATGTGGCCACTGAATTTCAGGTCCTTGTCCACCATAACTCCTAGATCTCTCTTCTCCTCTACTTCCTTTAAATTGCTTTTGTTGCTCAGTCACTCTGTGACATGGTGGGAGCTTTGCCAGCAATGCAGTGATAGGGCTCTGTTCTATCACTTACTCTCTTTCTCATATAAATGACCTATTCTGAATCATTACTAATCCTCTCACCAGCTTTACGGATGATAGTACGCGCATTCCATAAACCATGCAGGCCTCACAACATCCCAAGCTTCAAGATCATCTGCAATTAATGCCTTAAAACACAGATCTCCATCCCATCTTTCAAGATGGGGCAAGGACAACCTAGACACTTTCAGTGCCATCAAAATGCAGTCTTGCATTGTCTCTCATTAAAGAGATCTTATCTCACCTACCCTTCAGTAATGCAAAAACCACCAGAGGATCAGGATCTGCTTGGATTGGCATTTGCTTCCAGCCTCTACTGGCATAAATACAACAATAACATCCTCTGCCTCTAAAAAACTAGGCATTCTCTTGTGTTCAAGATGATATTTTTTGCTACCCAGCTACTAACTCTATACAAATCTCAAATCCATCCATCCTTAGAATACTGTTCATATATTTGGGGTAGTGCACTTAAATCCTCATTAAAAATTCTCTATGCTACTTAAAGGAAAAATTTGGCTCAGAGGAAGCCCTAAACATCATGTCCACACACACCTATACGACATTCTCACAGTATCTATCATACCTTACCTTGAACTCATTCAATGTCATAGCACCCACAATAGACTCTGGCAGCTTATTCCACTCATTTACCACTCTAAAAGTAAAGAACCCTGCTCTAACACCCTTGCCCAGCTTCCATAGATGTCCCCTAGTTCTCCCACCACCAGTTCTGTTCTCAAAAATATCCTCTGAATTAATCCTATAGAAACCCTTTAGCAATTTGAATGTCTCAATCATATCTCCCCTTTTCCGCCTATCAACTAATTTCTGCAACCCACAAATCTTCAACCTGTTCTCATAAGGTTCATTCCATAGACCTGCTATCATCTTGGTCACTTGCCTCTGGATCCTCTCCACCTCCTCCCCATCAAGAAGAAACCTAGGTGACCAAATCTGGGCACAGTAGTCGAGATGAGGTCTTATCAAGGCTCGGTACAAACCGAGCCTTGATAAGGTACAATAACTTGCTTGTCTCTGCTCGCCAAAGTATTTTTCAACAACCAAGTGAGTTGATGAGCTGATTTAGCCACTTTTGCAATGTGCCCCCCTAAACTTCATCTCCCTATCCACCAACACTCCCAAGTCCCTGGCCTCATCAATCATTCATACATACAAATTATTTTCAACTTTTCTTCTAAAGTAATTGCAGACCTTTGTTTTTTATATTTATTACCAGCGCATTCTGTTTTGCATTTGCATTCCATTTTAAGGATAAAAAAACAACAAAACTGGCAGTGATAACAAGTGACTGATCTAACTGAGTGAGGCATCTACTACTGTACAGCAATAAGGGTGTCAAAGACGCACCTACGCAAAGCCATAAATGTGTTCATATGTGTTAGTAGATTTATTACATAACTGCAAATTTACATAAGTCGCATGTTAAGTAACTCGAGGTGTAACTGTGTGTGTATATATAAATGGTTTAAATGACTGATACTGAGAGATAAAGAGGTGACATGGTTTATTTAAAAAAAGATACTACTAGTTTACTAGTTTCGTTGAATGGATCAACTTCTTCAGGTATCACAATCAAAGAAATATACAAAAAATAACAGAGTTAAAAATTACATTAACAGTACTAGTACAAAAGACAGTAATACATTCTGAAAACAGTAATGCGAGCTTGAGTTCCAAACAAATGTTGACTACCTACTTCCAAACAAAAGTTGACTACCAGTCAACTTTTGTTTGGAAGTAGATTGTAGTTTGGAAGTAGGTAGTCAACAAACAAATGTTGACTACCTACTTCCAAACAAAAGTTGACTGGTAGTCAACTTTTGTTTGGAACTCAAGCTCACATTACTGTTTTCAAAATGTACTACTGTCTTTTGTACTAGTACTGTTAATGTAATTTTTAAGTCTCTGTTATTTTTTGTATATTTCTTTTATTGTGCTACCTGAAGAAGTTGATCCACTCAACGAAAGTAGTAAAAACTTTTTTAAATAAACCATGTCACCTCTTTATCTTTCGGTATCAGTCATTTAAACCATTTTATAATATTTTGTACCGAGTAAAAATGAACATTCAAAAAATATACACACACACACACACACACACACACACAGCAAAAAAGGCCTATGTGTTTCCCACAAATGTCCATTCCAATCAATTGCCCCCTCACCACATTCCTCTTTAAAATAGAGAAGTTCATAACAGTCAGCACTACTGCCTGGAGACTCCAGTATAGATACTGCCACTAGATTCAGGCAGTTTTCCCATATCAACCACCTCTGGACTCATAGTAAGGTCTAGAGAAAGCTGTTGTGGCTCTTGACATTTCCAGAACATTTGACTGGATCTGGGAATTGAGGACTGCTCAGCAAGTTAACATCCTTTGTCTATCTTCCACACTCTATAATTGGGTATCACTGCATATTATGGTGGATGATTCAGACTTTACCAAGTCTGAATCATCCACCATATACTTTACCAATGTGGCATGGCCCAGGGCTCTGTTCTACTGCCTATCCTCTTTCTTCTAGATTATAAATGACTTTTTTCACTGATCAATACCCATAGTTTTGATGAGTAGAAGCATCTGACAAATCTTGCAGTGTGCTCTCTCTCACACACACACACACACACACACACGGTTTCAAGATCTTCTACAACTTGAGCCTTAAACACGAACTCATGCTACATTTCAGAGGGATGAGAATGATCTATTTACCTTCAATACTACAAAAATGCATTCCTGCCTTCTTTCTTTCTTGCAAAAAAAAAGGATCAACTCACCTCCCTTATCTTTGGTAATATATAAATCTCCTGATCAGATCACTCTCCTTTCACTAGCATCTACTTACAGCCCATCCTGGCAAAAAAACATCACATTAAAAGTTTTTAATGGCACGTGACATAGTATATGAGAAATTATTACACACTTGTATTCACAAGATTAAAGAAGAAGAATTTTTATTACTGCAAATATTTCAGCAAGAAATTAATGGGCCATCATTGGATCAGCATAATCACCACATGAAGCCAGAATAGGATCGTTCTCTGGTATTGGAGGTATCCATAGAAAATTTATTCTATTCATAGAGCTGATCTATGTGCCAGAGTGCCACCATATGGTTGGTGGCACTCTGGCATAATCACCACAAAATTAAATGAGATTAGAATTAAAGTTAAAACTAAAATTAACTAACTTTAGATAAATAATTGAATAATACAACATTATATTTTTAAAAAAAATGCATCCTGGGCACAAGCCTAACCCCAAGAATAACCCTGAACCTGTACAGCAAGTCCCTATTCCATACATTGCAGGCATCTCGGGTATGATAGCAAAGATCCTGAAAAGATACAGTTTAGTCTCTACAGCCTGTAAACAAAATCTCCTCCTGGTTACCATCGACGAAAGATAAACAGTTCCCTCTCTCCCTCCCTGATATCTACCAAGTTTAGTGTGAGTGAATCTGCTCATATTTTGGACAAACAAGACATTTAGTCAAAAATGACTACAAGAAAACCTATCTTATATCACCAACAATAAACCTGAACAATGTGGCCTTACTCATTATGGAGTGAACACTGATCACAATTAGTGGCAAGCCAAGAGAAATAGAATGTACAAAGATAATTGAAGTGGATTAAAGTGGACTACATGCTTAACTATTATTATTCAGGCAATTCATGAAGTATGGCTTGTGCAGGAGATACCCCAAACCCATTCCATTCAGTCATCACTCACCAAACGGCTATTTAAAGAGAGAGTTAAAGAAACGGTATAGAAATGCTGAAGTACTTCTATACTGCCCAAACTTAAATCAGAATGACTGCCTAATTATTGTCAAGATTTGGGTAAGTCTCATTCTTGTAAATGACAATGACAAGCAATAGTGTATTCCCCACCACACTTTTTTTTTTTTTTTTTTTTTTTTATTAATATCATGTCATTCAATTATTTTTTCTAAATTGTGTTAATTTTTGTTTCATATAATTTAATTTTAGTTTTAGCTTCAATTGTAATCTCATTTCATTTTGTAACCAAACATATGCTGGTGCCCTAGCACGTGGCTCAGCTCTGTAAATAGGATAAATGCTCCTTGTTCTTGCTTCACCTTGCGATTATGCTGATGCACTGATGATAGCCCATTAATTTCTGCCAAAATACTTACAACAATAAAAAATTATTACTCTATAATTTTGTGAATAGATGTCTAACAATCAACATCACATCACTGATTTCCTCAGCAACCAAAAACTTAACATCCTTCTGCTCAAGATACTCACCCATCTCAACCTTATAATACTATTAAGGCTTGAGATGGTGCACCAAAAATCCTCCTATAGGCAAGGTTATCAAAAATCTCAATGATTCACAGAATAGTTTGCTTCTGCTTTGTCTTTCCTACAGATACCTCCAATGGGTACTGTTCCGAACTGGCAGCATCATCTCTCAACTTTCCACTAAGCCTATTAAACAAAAGCATCAGTAGCTATGCATGTAATCCACCAAACCTACTTCTCCTCCTTATTCATTCTATCTGCTTTTAGAATTATGGTCAAAGCAATTAAGAATATAGGGCAAGTACTAATGCCTGGTTAATTGCCTTATGTTCTTCTGGCCAATTTCCCTGTTTTGTAGGATGAAAAATCCAATTTTCCTGGAGGAAAATTTAAGCACCCTCATACAGGTCCATTGCATCCCAGACAAGATTCAAACACAGGTCTTCCCAATCAAAGTGCATCATCAATACAGCTATAGAGGTTTCTATATCTGGATCAGCCTTCCTCATGAAGTATTCAACTATAACCTCTGAGTTTTCAAGAAAAATACCCTCCTCTAATCCTTGCATACACAGCTAATATGTTGTGAGTTCTGTAACCTTTCATATGTGTGTGTGTGCATGTATCACCTTCATTGTGTATTATGTTGACAAGTGATCTGTGTACACACAAAATGTCAATTTATTCCAAATGATTCACACTTCAACACATGAAAATCCAGTATATCCCTTCTTTCAATCATATTTAAAATACTACACTAAAATCTTAAAACTTAATCTCACCTCACCCATTGTTGGATCATCAGCTTTGTACCCATCTAGTCTATGCAGAATTAATTGTGCAAGTTCCACATTTCTGTCAAAATCACTGAAATAAAATATAAACATTTAGAATGGTAAAAATAATAAAACTGGTAGTTTATTATAACTACATTACAAATATGTCATACAGTGCATATGAAAAATACTACAATTATAAAGACTACTATACTACAGTAATCCAATGAAATTAAACTACCTTACCTGCTGTTTCAATGTAATCACTCCCTCCTCAGAATTAGCCATCTACTACATAAAACATTTTCTGATATTATACAGCATAAATTAAATCTGTGAAGAAATTTTATTCTTGCTTAATCTTTTATCCAAGGGTAAGCAAACAAAGTTTGTGTGTGTGAAGTATCTTCATGACCAAGCTCCTCGTATATAAATGCTAATGACTTTCTATTAACTGCCTTATTATCCCATAATGTAGAACACACATGCTTTCAAGCCTCTTTCCCATCCATATATTAACACCTATCTTATATCATCTCTTCAATTTTCTACATGATGGGCACTGCATAGAAACAAACCTATGTTCACCCCATTTAAAACAACTGTTCGTTGGCAACCACTATCCAATTGCCCTTACATCAATTCTCTCACAAACCATGGAGAAGGTCATCAATAGCTGATTTCTTCACCACCTAGAATCCCACCAACTAAATACAGATTTCACCACTCTTGATCCACAGCTGATCTTCAAACCTATGCTAGAGACCCAAAACCATGGCTTGAGTACATGGAAAGGTTTGGAGAAACTCACCTGGTTGCTCTCAACATTTCTAAGCTACGTGATTGGGTCTAGCATAGGGGACTGCTCAAAAAACGACCACCCTATATTGTTCTGCTTTCTACCTTATGCAATTAGGTTGTCATTTTGTCTCTCTGGTCACTCACTGTATGCTATGGTAAATGGTTTCCTCTTCAGGTTTCCCCATCACTGCAGGAGTACATAAATGACCTGCTCTTACCAACTTCGAATCTTATCCACAGCTTTGCTGATGACAATACAGTCTATTCATATTTTTCATTTGACAAATTTTGTAGTGTCGAATTATTAGAAACATCAAGATGTACAAAACCAATCTACATTTTTTTTTTTTTTTGAAGATCTACATAACCAGTGTACTAAACTCTAATATTCTTGTCATACTTCAATAGAGCAGAGACAATCTTGTAAACCTCAATGCCAAAAGTTAGTCCTGCCTAATTTCTTGCAAGAAACATCTCACATAACACTTTTGATAATACCCAGATGTCCAAGGTCAGATTTCTCTTTACACTTCCAGTCTTTCCTGGCAGAACACATCTCGATCTCAGCCATGGCTTCTGCAGCCACCAAAAAACGTTTGGTATGCTTTTTTTAACTCCAGGCAATACTTCTCACTGGTAACAACTGCTAATATTGTATAAATTCAAAATGATCCAACCATGAAGACTGCGCAAATATTTGCAATAGTACACCAAATCCTCTCTAAGATTATATGATCATAATCAGAATGCTCTCTTCTGAACAACTGATGAGCTCTCCCTGAGAGTTATTCTAATCCATCTCTTAGATGTTCTCATAGTTTCTGCCTTATGCCTTTCTACAGGCATATCTACAGACAATGCTCTGCTGAACTGGCCATTATCATTCTTCCACTTTCTTCCAAACTGTAAGAAAAAGAGCTGCTGCTTGTTGCTCATTTACAGTCTAGCTCCAAATTTACCAAACCAACTTCTCTTCCTCCTCTTTCACTCCATCTACCTTTGTTCCTTGGAGCTCTCTCACTATCTTCCCCAAAGACTTATAACTGTTAAAAAACAGATTCCTCCTTTCTCCTTACCCTACTACCCATACAGCACTGATCTGCTATAGGTCTTGCAACCATTTATGTGTGGATCAGACAAAAAAACATCCAGGACAACTAAAAATAACCCATACGCTGTACTCTGATTCCTAGTATTCTGATTATTTTACTATGGCTTTATCATTTAGATAAATTATCATTAATAATCATATAAAAGATTGTCAATTTTTAAAATTTAATGTTCTTGTTCTCTAAAATTGGCATTGCTCTATAAAGTTAATATGATGTATGTTCTAAAGTTATATGTTTATTTCCTCTTATTGCACATACTCATCTTTAATCTAATATTGGTCTGAAAAAAAGCTAAGTACAAACATTTAGAAAAGAGTGTTTACAATTCACTAAACGATTAAAAATATTATTGCAAAGAAAAGGACTATAATAAAACCAGGATTTTCAAAGGAATTGATTTAAACTAGGTTTTGAAGGTTTGAAATAAAGGGATTACTCCATATAAACTTGCTAATCAATTTATACATGTGATTGTAAAGTAAGTAAATTACATTTCTGTGAGATTTTATCAAATACATATATGGTATCTAATTTAAACAAACACTTCCATTCACCATGGTGATCTGCAATGCACTCGTTAAGAATCATAAAACCTTGGCAAATAAGACTGTTCAGCAAATTTTCTAGATTTTTAAGAATTATAAACTGAATAATTCAGACAATATGACATAATGAATTACTCCATTTTAATTTTACTGTATTATGATGAATCATAATAATGAAAATATTTACAACTAATTAAATTTCAGTTCATTTTCTATATATCTACATCAGACATGGTACAGGCCTGTTGGTCTGTAGCATTAGGCAAGTCAATTGAACACATTTTATAGTGGTATTAAATGCACTCTTTTGTTGTGTTCAGACTATTTCTACCCTAGATGAATTTAAGTGTCCTAGCAGATGGGCAACAATAATTATAATAATAACAATATCCAAAATTTCATCAGTCAGAAGGATGAATTTACCTTCGATATCTAATATTAGGATATTCCCCCAGTGTGGCACACAGAGTTGAAACCTGCTGGGCAATTCTTTCGAGGTTGGCTGTACGCCCTATTTCTTTTGCTGGATTGTAATAAAACTGGAATGTGTCTGGGCAGTCCAAAGAAAAGACCTTAAAAAAAAACATCATAAATTAGCAAAGGAAACAAAAAATGTTTAAAATACGCAAAATCACATGTTAAGAAGAACAGACTACTAGAGTACAATTGTAGTCAGCAGACAAAGTCATTATGAGGTACAATGATAACTGATTTGTTTCAATAATGAAATACCATGAGTTTGCATAATGAAAATAATTCTAAAAATGCAGGAAAATCCACATAAAAACTTTTTAAACATATAATTTTCACCTAAATATCAGAGGCATTGTCAGTACAAGATCGCAAAATGGCAATTCTATGTTAATAAAGTTTTTTAATGAGTTTTCCTCTGTTTTTATAATTCTTTTCAATGCTAACTGATGTTCACAGGAAAAGTACATTCTGGACAGCCGACATCTATATGCCTGACTTATTACAAGGCTATTTCTCTTTGGTCTAAATATGTTCTGCATTGTTAATATAATACAGAAAAATATATATAAAATTTGATTTCATCTAACCCATGCAAGATTGAAAAACCTATAGCATAATAGTTCTGTGAGTGAACCAACATTCATCCATGATACTAGTGTTCTATGAGTTTTGCCTTCACCTTTCAACAGCAAATTCGTAACATTATAAATAAGTCAATAAAATAGGAAATTGAACCTCATTCTGCAGTCTACTTCAAAAATAGAGAGTGGGTAAGGTGGTAGTTCACTCAAAAATATTTTATACAAACCTGAGATTCATAAGGAAGAAATGCAATATTGATTTCCTTTAGAGTCCGAATAAATTTTGCACAGGATGATTTACAAACTTCATTGAAAAGTTCATCAGGACAAGCTAAATAAAAACAGATTAAACAAATATTAAAACTAAGTTATTGCAATTTCTTTTATAACTTCAACTATATAATGTTAAAGACACATCACACTAAAAATTCTTCCAGTTTTTGCTAGTATACAAGAGTATAGTAATTAAAACTCCATGCAATCCATGGATATTCTAACAGCCTGCTGTGAACAAGCTTTAGTTCTATACGCAGTATTTTAGAAAAATGATAAAATGCATAATGCTACTTCTGAAAAGTGTAATCAGATACTAGATTCTTGGTCTGATATTGGTTTTCAGCAGACCAAGAAGGGCTCTTAAACTTCATCCATATTCACAAACAGACATTCTCACACAGTTCTATCTTATCCATCCATTTGGACAATTGCCTGATTGTCCAAATGGATAGGATATCTTGGAAATAGATATCCTATCTATCAATTTAGATGGATAGCTGGAAATAGATATCCTATCCAAATGGATAGGATATCTATTTCCAGCTAACAGGTGCTGGGGGGGGGGGGGCAGTGAAAATCCCACTGTGGTAAGGATGGTTCCAAAAGTTTAAAGGTCGACTACCATTCTATTTACTAGAGGCTAGAAGCATCTTGAAACAGTACTGTGTTCAGATGCTAGAGCTGGGTTCCCTAATTACCAGTGCTCTCACCCTAAGTTTTCAACCTTTCATGGGTTGAATTCACATTACACAAGCATATTCAAAGAATTTAATGACTCATCACAGGAGGCCACACTAACCATTATTGACATAACAAATATCTCTCTCCTTAAGTCTCACCAACAAAGCACCCATGACTGACACTCTAGCTACCTGTTCCACTCATTTATCACTATTAGAAAAAAATCTGATCTTTGCACTCTTGCCAACTACCCTTACACAACTTCCAGGGATAGCCCCTTATTCTCTCCTGTCTGGTCATTTACTGAAAAACTTCTCCGGCATCTATTCTAGAAAACCTATTTAGTAACTTAAAGGGATTTATAGCTAAAGAAGTGAAAATTGATCTTAACTAGAAATCCGAACATTATCAGAAGATCATGAGATAGTTTTGTTTTATCAACCAGAAAAAAAGATCCCATGTTTTGATAGCATTAAAATATAATGCTATCATGCTATATGTAATGCTATCGCCAGCCTGGTTGGCCGAGTGGTCGGCATATCCGCTCTCCAGCCAAAAGGCTGCGGTTCGAATCCCGCCTTGGGCATGGATGTTTGTGATTGTCTGTGAAAGTACTAGTGGTGGTAGTCGGCGATAGATGCCGTTGGTGGTAGATGATGAAGGTTGGTGGTGTAGTGAGATGAGGAGTTGTAGAGTAGATGCCCTCCCTTGATGAGTCTTTGGACTCCCTGGAGGTGTGATGTAATAATAATAATAATAATAATAATAATAAAACCACTGGTTAGCTCCACACCAGTTGAACAACCTCTTCTGCTTCTGTAACCCCCTCATGCCATCAGGATTTAGAAGGTTATTTTTTCATGTTCATTCTTTCTTTTACTTGCAGCATATTGACAGAATTCTTGTGGGTTGTGTTTAGCATGACGAGCTAGTTTATTTTCATACTCAGACGTTGCTTTCCATACAACAGTTGCGACTATTCCAGCCTGCTTCTTATAACTTTCATAGCGGACATCATTCTTATGCACACGGTATTCCTTCCACATCATACTATTTTTCTTACAAATAGCTTCCTTAATAAGATTACATATCCATTTGACTCATACTCTATTTATTCTTCAATATTCTTCCCATCCATCAACCGATTCCATCCCACTGAACTCATAATTTCCTGCTTTGTAGGTTCAGAATGTAACATTCATAACACTTAGTCACTTCCCAAGCGAGTACCACATGATCACTCTCACCAACTGGAAACAAAATAGTTACGTCTTCACCGAAACACTATAACCTAATCTAACACTCTTTGACCTCAAGTTCCTTCTGTCACATGCTGCTTGAGGAAGTTGTCCCACAACAGTTCAATAAATGCATTTTCATTCTTCTCATGAGATTCTACTGCTACTCAATCAATATTATTATTATTTTTCAGGCCTCCATGGAGTGAAAAGACTCATCATGGGAGGTCCTTCCTAAGAAACACAAAGTCTATCAAGACTCATCGAGGGGAGTTCCCCCCTAAGAAACACAAAGTCTATCATACCACTCCTTAAACTAATTGACCGTTCTCGCTCTCACCACTCCATCAGGAAATGCATTCCATGGTTCAACCACCCTCCATGCAAAGAAACCACACCTAACCCTCTTGCTCACAGTTTGCTTTCGTAATTTCCAGGGATGGCCTTTTGTCATCATTCCTTCCCGCTGCTCAACCAAGCAAATATTTGAATAATTCAAGTCTCCCATTATGATTACTCCTTTCACACTCATCATTTGGTGATGCATTTCTTCATCACTACTGTTACGTCGTTGCTCTTCGTAATTTATCTATTTTATTCACTCTATAGGGCTTCAAAGGTTATCTACTAACTTGATTCCTGTGATACATCCCATTTTTAACTCAGGCAAATTTGTTTGATTAATTGCAGTGCCAGCCTAAGTCTAAAGATAGAAATGTCTTATCCTAAGGAAAGTTCACAGAGATCAAGTGTCACCAAAAATATTAAATTAGATCAGGGAGCTGTGGATACCTTAGCTTTGCAGTCGTAGCCCTTTACTCTTAATTTCGTTTGGATATTCCCCGCATGCATAGGTTTGATATTTTTATGAGTAGTGAAGTCAATCAACATGCTCAGAACACACATAAGTATAAATTAGAAAACATGTTTATTTTACAACTAAAGATTACAAAGAAAAACACAATGTCAATGGCAATACTATGATAAAGAATTGTTTAGAATTTCACGCACAACTCTCTCACTTTAAATAGACAAATCACTGTTACATTAAAGAAATCATTTAAGCAAATACTACATTAATCACATATTATCTGGTGCATATTTGGCACAAAACATTATTCAGGTTCTTAGATCATATAAGTTCTAATATCAGTTCCATTACAATAACTGCTGCAATCACACAGGATTCTCAGACAAACAGTCCAATGAGATTTACAAGCGTTCCTGACTATATTAAGTCATCAGAGTTCACTTCCCTTCAGAAAGGATCTAAATTTCTTCCATTCACAAATATCTAAACAATGTAATAAGAAATTCACGGTACTTATCTACACTGCACGGTCCGCATCGAGATCTTTTCGTCTGTCGCTTCTAGTGGAATTTCACTGTTGTTACAACATGCTGCCACGTGGGAATCACATGCACGATACAAATCTGGCACTCATCTTTGCTATCTAACATTGGCTTGTTCTCGCCGATGGCTCTCAATTTGGATCTGCTGTTGTCTGGTGCATCGCCTTGCCGGGACTTATGCTAGTCAGCTACGGGAGCATAAAGACTCGACATTGCCGTCTTAGCATGATGAGAAAACACAGAGAAATAAACAGGGGGGTCTCAGACCTGCACTGCAGTATTTATTTCATTTCTCAGCACCCTCTTTTCGACTTCGAAACTTACACGGGAGTCCTCCTATTCGTTCTCACTGGGTGACATCATTCTGCCACCTGGTGGAGTCTTGTATTTTCGGGAACGCGTGCCCCGAACATCTTCCACGAACTCTTCAGCCTCGGTCGTTGAGTCATAACCGTGGTATTTCTGCAACCTTTGACCTTTCTTTGACCTTCTTGCATGCACAGTTTTAATTCTAATGGTTAAGTTTTCACATATATTCAAATTACATTATTTCTATTACATCATTTTAGATTGCATAAAATCTCAGATTTAATACTTCTTATCTTATTCTTTCTATGTTAATATGATATTATTTCCTTCATGATTTTAAGTTTAACTGCTAAAAGGGGCAAGTATGTTTATCCAGTTAAGCACATTCTATTAGATCCTGTATGGGTGATTCTTTTGTGAATAAAGTCTCCCATTCACAATCTAACACTACCAACAGATCCACCAGGTCTGTAACAATATCCCACTATGTAATTGATCTTGTTAGATTCCACCTCACACCAGATGGCTTCAAACTCACTGCCACATGAAATACTGTTAGTAGCCGTACTACAATCATAGGTCTCAACTCTAACTGGATTCAAGTCATCCGATGTCATTAGCAGCATGCCCCCAACTCTCCTCTCTATCCTTCCTAAAAATAGCGTACCTTTTACACTCGATACCAGTTAGCCAGGTCTCACTAATGCCTACAATCTGAGGTCCCTAAATATTGACTAAGACAACAAAACTTTATCAACAACTAACAATATCAGAAACCATTGTTTCTGATATTGCTAGTATTCGTGTACAGACATAATTATCTACCTGCATGTTCTTTTGTATATTCTTGTCTGCATAACACAGTTGGACAACTTGCAGAATTCTATTTTTCTCTAGTGCCTTATACATGTAGACAACTTTGCACATGTTTGATGGGTCCGAACCAGACAAACACAAAGTCGAAATTGTTCTTTCCTCAACATTTCCATGAAAAAGCCCATTCCTGTCATTAACACAGGAATGGACTTTTTCATGGAAAAAGTTATATAACATTGTCGCTCTTACACTCACATTCTCACCATTCCTCCCTTCCTTTATATCTTTATAATTTAGTTTCCCTGACTCTGTTAGGTCTTATACCAGTTATTAGTTTTTCTAGAATCCTGATACCAAACACATTCATAGGCCGTCCCTCTTATACAAACAAATCTTCCCTCACACTCACTCCACACATCCAAAAACTCACATCCATTCCTTCTATCCAGCCTATGCATCGAATTGTTTGCCATCATATCCTTTCTTCTTAATTCATTTTTATCATATCGAGGTAAAATACTGATGATTTTCACTTTCTCACTCTTACCTCTTATAACCCTTTCATTTCCTCTCTTATACTGAACTTATCACCAGTTAAGTTGTTAGTACCTACTACAATTACTACTTCATTTACTTTTCTTTTCTGTTTTTGAATTGCTTCCTTTCTATTCTTAATTTTTCCTCCAGGAAAACTCGAAGTTATAACTCGTTCATCAATAGCAGGTTTATTATAGAGCCACCATACCAAATAACATGTTTTTACAAACAACATCACTTACCTGATTTCAGTTATTTTCTGACTTACCTGTTTCCACTTTTTTGTTTCTTATTTTGCTGCTAAATTATCTTTTTCTCCCTATGCTCGTTTAAACGTCTCTCGACTTTTTGTAATTCCTGCGTCATCTCTCTGATGATCTGATTTCATTTTGCTATTTTGGTGGTTAATTCATTTTCATTAACCTCCTCCACTTATCCAATAACCTTTAGCAAGGTTAGCCTTTTACCTTGTGTTTTCGTGTATATATTGTATGGCAAAAGTTTCTTTAAAAACAAGTATACATATTGCTCTGAATAATGTTCCATTATTTATCCCAAATAACCACAGCATTCAGAACAAATTTTTCTCTTGTTACCTTGCCATATGCTTTTTCCAGATATACAAAACTTAAATACAGATTCTTTTATAATTCCAGTTCAGTGTTTAGAAAAGCTAGAAAAACTAGTTTTTCTAAAAAACTAGTTCTTGCTAGTTTTTCTTGTTTTAGAAAAACTAGCAATATTAGTTAGAAATGTATTAGAGCTAGATTATATTGTGGGTGTTAATTAGACTCAAATCAATTTTTTTTTTTATTTACATATAAGTTATTTTGTACAGTAAGTTACAGAGTATGGCACATGACACCAATGCTAAGCAGGACAATGGCCAAAGATACACTGTTCAAAGAATTCAACCACAGGAACTTTGGGCAATGTCTGCCCAATGTACTGCAAGTGGATGGACTTTGGTTCAAAAGCAAGAGTGTGCTGAAAATGTTACGGAAGCAAGTGTCAGAAGTGCAGGTTAGGTCGAGAGATGAAAGTGCTAGACATAACAGGAAATACATGTGAAAATGTAAAAGAGAGCAAAAGATAGTATTCAGAGAGAGCATAAAAGTGGCATGATTGAGAGCAAGAGAGTAAAAGTGATAAAAAGGTTAGTAGTATAACAGATCTGAAGAATGAAGGGTTGGCCATAATGAGGGAGACAGTGCAGTAAAGCAGAGTGCTTGAGCAAAAGCAAAGGCAGAACTGTCTGGTGAGTGGTTCAGCTGAGAACAAGGAAGAAAGTTCATCTTCTTCTTCTCTTCTGTCTAAGAAGGGTTGAGTCTTCTCTTGAGCAGAATCTTCCAGTCTTTTCTATTCCTTGCTGTTTGAAAAAGTTTCTTATATATTCTGCATCCCGAGGTTCCTTATTAATTTCAGCCAGGTAATTCTTGGGTCTTCCAGGTCTTCTTTTTTCAGTTGGAAAAGTATTGATTAGGACGTCTGCGTCCATGCATACAGTGTGGCCAAACCATCTCTGTTGTTGTTTTCTAATTTTTTCTATTATTGTCTTTTTATACAATAAATTCTTGTCTCTGTGCTGTTTATTTTCTTTTCTATCCAACTTGTTCTATTTATTTTTCTTAAGCATTTCATTTCAAATGCCAGCAGTTATTTTTTCCTCTCTTTTCTTAACTGTCCATGCTTAACTGTCCAGATTTCTGTAATTTTCCCATGGTGGTCCATCCTATCGCTATTCTGTGTTTAATTGTTTTGAGTTCATCTATTGTTTCTGTTAGTTATGATCCAAGACATATGAAGTTGTCTACTTGTTCCATTTGTTCTCCATTTAGGGATGGCTGAGATGGCAGTTCTGTTCCTACCTATTTTCATCACTTTTGTCTTTTGTATATTTATTGTCATGTCATGTTTTACAGGTTTCACTTAGCTTGTTTATCAATCTTTGTAGTTCATTTAGGGTTCTTGCAATAAGGATGAGATCATCTGCATATTTCATATTATTTATGTTTAAACCAGTGACATTGATTCCAGGCTCATTGTCTATTGCCTTCTTTACAACTTTGTCTAGATATATGTTGAATAGGCATGGGGATAATGGGCATCCTTGCATTACTCCTTTTTGGATCTCAGTGGGTTCTGTTGTGAGTGTGTCCTTTTTAATTATTCATTTGTCTTAGAGTAATATTTTATCAGAATCTGTATTATATATTTAATAAATGTAGTTTAATCCTTTACCCAAGTGTAGGCAAACAAAGTTTGGGCCTGAAGTAGTTCAGGACTGAGGCAACTCGTAGTAAAGGTGGACCAAGCTCTCAACACTCCTTGTCTCAGTATCTCCCATAATGCAAAGCACATCTCCTTGCAGACATGTATAAAGCTATGCATTAAGGGAAGGGTCACTACCCAGATCGGTTTCGACCTTTATTGAGGTCTCATCAGTGGGAGGCAGACCCAGAAGTGTTGATACTAAGGCAGAAGCAATGGAGAGGTCATATTTACTTATACGAGTTGCCAAAAGGAGTACTACTTCATTAATTTACTCTGGATATAGAGAAAGATGTTGGAAGTTTATTTTCCACTTGGTTAGACTATAATAAATTTAGTTTACTCCTTTACCCAAGTGTAGGCAAACAAATGCGCCATAGGTCCACTGATGAGTCCTCAATAAAGGTCGAAACCGGTCTGGGTAGTGGCCCTTCCCTAATGCGCAGCTTTATACATGTCTGCAAGGAGATGTGCTTTGCATTATGGGAGATAACGAGACAAGGAGTGATAAGAACTTGGTCAACCTTTACTACGAGTTGCCTCAGTCCTGAACTACCTCAGGTGCAAACTTTGTTTGCCTACACTTGGTTAAAAGATTAAACTAAATTTATTATAGTCTAACCAAGTGGAAAATAAGCTCCAACAATGTATTATATATTTATCTATTGCTTTTTCTTTCTAGAAAAGAAAGATTTCTCTGTTGATGTTATCGAAAGCTTGTTTAAAGTCCACAAAACAACAATATAGTTCTTTATGGTCTTCCCAGCTGAGCCCTGCTAGGTGGTGCAATGTGAAAATCTGGTCTATTGTTGAATAGTTTCTTCGGAAACCAACTTGTTCTATGCCTATCAGTTCTTCATAGGTGTTTTTTAATCTATTTTGTATAATTCTTACAAATATTTTATAGGTGTGGGAGAGTAAATTGATTGGTTTGTAATTTCTGCAGTCTCTTTTGTCTCCTTTCTTGTACATTGGGATGATCTTTCCAGTTCTCCAGTCATCTGGGATCTCTCCTGTTTGTAGTATTTTATTGAATAGGGTTGTTAAATATTCTATTGATGTGCTGCCTCCATATGACCACAGTTCAGTAGGGATAGTATCAAGTTCTGTGTATGTGGTTAAGCTCAGTAGTGGGGGCGGTTCCACTGGAACAAAGATTGTGGGCTCTTTTGGTAAGAGTTTTAATGATGCCATATTGTTGCAAGGGGTGGTGGTGGTGGTGGGAGAGTTTGTGAATGTATCTGCCTGTGTGTGTGGGTTTTCTGTATACAGTGAAGGCAAGTGTATCATTAGGCAGGCGTGTAACTAAGGTGTCTAGGAAGGGTAAACAATTGTTCTTTTCCTTTTCCATAGTAAACTGGATTCTTGGATGTAGGCTATTGAGATGACTGAGGAAGGAGTCTAATGTGTCTGGGCCATGAGGCCAAGAAGCTGTGGTGGAGCATGGAAGAAAACCACCATGCTCCACCACAGCAAATTCAAGAAAGAGAGACTTTTCTTAGAAGCAGCAGCAGCAGCTCTCAGAAACCAACCAAATCTTAATAAATACGGTTGCATTAAGCTTCCAAAGATTTGGGAAACACTCATCACCAGAGGTCCCACCTTACATTCCAGGCCACCTACTACCGCCCTTAGAGGGCGCTCCACCTAGATAGGACTTTAGTGTCACCCACGTGGTTGGGCTTAGTATTGTAAGTTTTTGTGTGCATGTTACATTAATTGTTTTTTGTAATCCCCGTAGATGTCCTAGTGACTAGGACGAAATATAGGCAGTATTAAATTCTATTTTAATTCTTTTTGAGTGTTGTAAAAAAAAAATCCATTAAACCTCCAACATAATGTCCTCACAGCACTTAAGCCTCTACACAAGAATTTGTACAATCAAAATCCTACCGGCTACTCTATTGTTATGTCGCTATCTCTCTATATTATATCTTATTCTACCTCTATAATAACTCTCCTTCTAATCTATTGTCGTGCTCCTAAAATACTAATTGAGATTTATTTCCTCTTCAGATATTGGCAAAATTTATATTTCGTTGCACCAGCCAATATCCTATAACAGAAGAGACTCTTGTTCAGGGAAATAATTCAAAATTTAAAAGGATACACACAATAATTTATCTCACGTTAGCGCTGTGCAGATTCAGTTAGCAGTCGTAGACCGAATCTCACTTAAACAATTATATCTAAGTTCCTTCCCGTCAAAAAGGTTCAATTTCATAAGTGGTGGTTTGAATTCGTAATGAGGCATAACTCAGGTATAAGGTACAAAGCATGTTTATTGGAAAAACATAAAACATTTTACAGTTATGTAAGCTTAAATACTCAATGGATCAAAATTCACTCTAAGTTAAGGGTTATACTAAGTCACAATGAATCAGAGCAAGTTAAATCCTTCAATTATGAAAGGACAAGATTAGGTTTAAGCAAAATACTACTACTATATAATTCCTTTCACAAGTTACTCACAGAATACTTATTGAACACTTTCATTAATACTCTATCAATGATTACCTTAATTCTAAATTTCATTTAAGCAAGTCTAGCCATTCACAAATCACTGCCTATTTAACAACTCTTCTTTGTTCCACAAGGGCTTAATTAATTCAGTCAAATTCTCACTACTAGTGTCCTTTAGTTACAACACACACAAATTTCTTGTTCTTCTAAACAAATTTTTAACATAGAATGAAAACTCTTACATTACCGGATCCTTTCAGATTTCATGCCACCATCTCATGTAGGTCTAGATTACCGTACTGCATATTCTTCGGCTGTCTTTGCGCCTGGCGATGTACTACGCTTTTTCTTCTAACCGTTTCTGACTGCTGCGTGCTGTCTACAGCTCCGCAGGAAACTTTCTCCAATGGGACATTCTGCTAAGGCTCAATTCCACATGGGCCGTCATATCGCGATCAGCTCTGCTTGAAAATCTTCAATCATTCTCAAGAAAAGAACCTGCCGTCCGTCATTCCTGTAGTCAACCCACCGCTCTCTCAAGAATCCTCCAACAAACTCCAGCTAAAACTCGAATCCAGCACTCGAAGATCAAAAGGTCAAAAGGCCTCGTAAAACGGCGAGCATCGTCCTTTATTCGCCCCATTCAGGTGCCCTCTATTCAATGCGGTTTTCACCCACGAACCCCATCGTTCATGCCCCTTGGGTGATCCTACACTCTCGCTAACCTGTCCGGTTACATTATTCTAGGTAGGCGCCCTGACATCATATTTCCGCGTAGGTATAGCCTCCATCGCTACGCTTGACTCGTACCGATTATACGCGATTATTCCGGATTACTATTATAAACTTTTCTCGGAATTTCGCAAAGTACTAGACAGCTTACTTGGGAATTACAAATAACCTAGCAATAACTCTCACTATATCGCACACATGGACTATACATTATTACAAGACATAAAACAACACTTATAATTATTAGCCGATGTTCAGATATCTCCTTAATAAGTAGTAGTTTGTCATGTTAAATCCTGAATAAAGAATTTACTTGTAAAGCTCTGCATTCAGGATCTAACAGTGCACAACAGCAAGTGATGATAGAAGAATTGAAAGACTGTGCCTACGTGACAGAAGAAAATCATCTGGGTGTATACAAGATGAAATGGCGCAATACCATGTGAAGTTGAGTGCAAGGACTGTTCGGGGCAGACTGCAGGAATTTGGTCTAAATGCTAGAATTCCACGAAAAAAGCCATTTTTGTCTCTCAAGCAAAGGTTGAAAAGATTAAACTGGGCTAAAACCCATGTTAACTGGACAGAAGAACAATGGGACAGTGTTTCACGGTAGTGAAACACTACGTGGTATGATCTGGGGTTGTATAACATCAAAAGGTGTGGGCAGAATTTGCATGATTAATGGGAATATAAATGCCCAAAAATACATAAATGAAATACTCGAGCCCAAACTGAAACCTTCTGCATGTAATCTTTTCCAAGACAATGAAGCATTTATATTTCAACAGCATTCAGCTCCATGTCATGTTGCTGCTGTGTGCAAAAAGTGGTTTCAAGATAATCATATTCCACTGCTGGAATGGCCTGGGAATAGCCCAGACTTTAACCCAATTGAAAATCTATAGAGCCAACTAAAGAAACTTGTTAGTCAGAAGCAACCCACCAATAAAACCCAATTAGTAGAAGCAATAATTTAATCTTGGTTTCACATTATAACAGCTGCAGAACTAAAAAACTTGGTTCACTCCATGGGAAGGCATTGTAAGGCCGTAATTAACGCTAAAGGTTGCCTAACTAAGTATTAACTCACATTGTGAGAATTTTTGTATAGCTTATTTTTTCTGTGTATTTTTTGTATATCTTATTTCACTTTTCTTCTTTATAACTGCTGTTATAATAAAAAATCCTTCTTAAAAGTTATTGCATTACATTCTTGATTAAATTATCTTTCCATTGATATATAATTTTATAGTATTACGCCAAAAAAAAAAGGGTGTTATGAGCCATCAAACCTCAAAAATACACTTTTTCCAAAAAGTTTCCACAATTTTGGGCCACTAGTGTACTTCCACATACAATATTTTCATTGAGCAACACTTTCTCTAGCACACTCACTCCAAAGCCATTTAAATGCAACCCATCACACCTGTATAATTTCATTCTTCCTTCAAACACATGCCATACATCCACAAACTCCACTCCCTTCTCTTCACACAGCTCCGCCACCATACCATTCATGAATTTGGCTCTCCATCACAACTCATCATCATACCTGGGTAACACACAGACAATCTTTCCTACTACACTGTTATCTTTCACTCTTCTCAACAGTTTCCTGATATTTGTCCTCACTTCCTCCTTATGTCCAGTTAGATCATTCGTCCCTACAATCACAACTAACTATATCGCTTGTTTCTTCCTCGTGTCCAATGCCTTAATTATTGTACTCATTCTCCCACCAGGATAGCAGACCTTATAGACTCTGTCAGTAACTAGCCCCCTAATTATAGTCTCTATATACTGCTATCCTGGAATCACTCATCACTTCTTTTACTATTTGTTCTTTCATTCTGTTTTCTTGCATACTTTCATTAATTTCCACTAGACACCTAACATCACTCAACATATTCTTCATTTCATTTTTCATTTCCGATATCTGTTTCATTAAATCTTGCATTCCGACAATTTCGCTCTCTATCTCGTTACCTCTCGTTCGGCTGCACTTTACTTCCTTTTCTTCATTCGTACTTTCTTTCACCTCCTTATCACTAATTTTCACTTGTACATCTTTGCATTCTTTCATTCCTTCAATTTCTCCAACTTTCGTTTCATTTCCATTTTTCGCAACTTTTTCCGTAACTTTCACTTCTACATCCTTGCATTCTTTCACTCTCTCGGTTTCTCCTGTTTTTCATTTCATTTCAGTTTTACATTCCTGCATTCCTTCACTCCGTCAGCCTCTCTATCTTTCGTTTCATTTCCATTTCTTTCAAGTACACTATCGATCTTTTCAGACAGTTTTGCATTCTGTGTATCGTAATCCAACAATATATCGCACTTATGACAAATCCATACTTTCTCTCATTTTTCACTCATTCTCTCCCTCTCCACAAAGACATCTTCTACATTCCACCATGCATACATGTCACACTCAGGACATCGAATCAGTTTTGAAAAGTCTATGTTGCCAATGCTATTTGACTTCTTATCAAAAGCTTCTTAATGTTAATACATTATTTACTGATCTTTTCCATTGTTCGTTTATGATGATATAGTCTATACAGTTCTTTATATTACCATCTGAGGATGTCCATCTTTTTTATTATTAGGGTGTTGATAGAACAATGTTTGCAATCATTAGATCATTTGCTTTACAGAAGTGGAGTAATCATTCTCCTCTGTTGTTAAGCTCTCCATATCCAAATTTCCCCATCACATCTTTTTTGTCTGCTGTGAACTGTCCTATTTTAGTGTTAAAATCTCTGATCGCTATCATGAGTTCTCTATTTTTGGAATATTCTATTTCCTGTTGTAGTTCATAGAAATTTTCTATTTCTTCCTCTGAATGGTTACTGTCTGGTGCATATATCTGGATTATTTTAATTGTTTGACCTTTTTCTTTTGCTTGAAGTTTGGCTGTGATTATTCTAGGAGACACTGGTTTTATTTCAATTACTGAGTGTGTAAGTTTCTTCTCAATTAATAATGCAACTCCACTGTGTATGTTATCTTTTCTTCCTGAAAAGTATAGTCTTCCTTCTGGTAAATCCATGAATCCATCTCCGCACCAATGTGTCTCTGATAAACCTAAAATACTCCATTTCAGTGTTTTTAAATTTTCCTGGACTAATTGCAATTTTCCAGGTCGGTATAATGATCTTGTGTTGAGGGTGGCTACGTGTTTCACGTCCTTGGCTGACCACATTGCTGATTTCTCACCTACTCTATGTGGTCTTCGAGTAGGCGCATCGGCTGTCCAGTACGCAGTAGCACTATCTAGGTTTGTAGACCTTTTCCGGCTCATGGAAGTTACTGGCATAATAATGTAGCCAGCTTGCAATACCTCTGCTACATCCTTTGGTCCATGGCTCTTTATTCAGAGCAACCCATTTGGGTTTCCCCCATCTACCACTCAAGGGACGTGCCTGGTAGGAGTGTGGTATCCCCCCTAAGGAAAGTTTATAGCAGAATAATTTTAATGAATGCTGATGGTAGAAAGGTAACTTAATCAGATGAAATAGTTGAATTACTAAGTGTATACTCCTGTAAAGTGTTCACTTAGTAATTCAACTATTTCATCCAATTGCGCCTCTGTAGCGCAATTGGAAGAACAATGGTACATTGCGCCCTTCGATTGGAATAGGCCTAAGTTCGATTTTCGTCGCAACGGGAGGAATCTTTATCTGGACGATTTCAATCGAAGGCGAGTTAGCCAATCTCATATGGAGGTAGCAGGGTTTTTTCTCCCAGAAACTCAGGTTTTTCATCCCACATACAAACAAATCGACCCTTCAGAACACACACAATTTACAGACAAAAAATACTAGTTGTGGTAGTGGTGGAGGTGGGCGGTAGGTGGCGTTGATGGAGATGATTTGTAGTAGAGGTTCTGTGTAGTGATTGAGACAGTTGTAGGTGTCCTCCTGCGATGGGTCTTCGGACTCCTTGGAGGTGTCATGAATAATAATAATAATAATATAATCCAGGAGGAGATATTGTAATAACAAGAGAGGCAAGGAAATAGAGGTAAATGAACTAGAGGTGCATAGAATATTACAGAGCCTTGATGTGAATAAAGATATGGAATTAGATGGTATATACCAGCACGAATTTTACAAGAAGGTGCTAGGGAATTGGCAGTGTCTTTGACCCACATTGTTTAATTTAAGTCTCAGCTATGGGTTGATCCCAAGAAGATAGAAGGAGGGGTAAAATAGTTCCATTTCATAAAGGAGGCTACAAGACTGACATAGCAAATTTTCAAGTGATTACCAACAGGATGTGGATGAAAGACTAGCCCTAACTAGGTGAAGTGCCCTCTATGGGCACCTGTCAGCAGCCTAGAATGTAAACTGGAATTATGAAGTATTAGTGTTTCCCATATTTTGGCAAGTTTTGTGCAACCATCGATTCTAACCATTCATCCATGTGTTTCATTTAACTTAATTTTGTGCTGTGTGTGTGTGTGTGTGTGTGTGTGTGTGTGTGTGTGTGTGTGTGTGTGTGTGTGTGTGTGTGTTACAACTCTCATTGTACTCTATGGAAGGATTAAATGCTATTTTTAATCCTTTCCTAGTGCTGTTTCATCCATTAAACTTCTAAAATGAGAAGATAGGAGTAAAATAGATTAAGCATGAAATCTAGAAGAAGGTACTGTGAAGGGAACACAAGAATGAATGTTGTAATGATCAATTACATGAAGAGTGCAAAGAATAGGCAAGGAAAGTGACTCAGTTGGTAAAGACAGAAAAAGTGCAGTATGAGAAGAAATTAGCCAATCAAGCTAAGAAAACTCCTAGTGAGCTCAATGTGTGTCAAGTATGAAGGGGAAAAATGACTATTGGAGGATAATGATGCTGGCAGATTGGTAACCATTCAGAGAATATATTTGAAGTATTCGATGATCATTTTATCAGTGTATTTCATCCTCTTGAAGGCAACATCATGAGAAGTTGGAGTGTAGATGGTATGATGGAGGATTAACTGATAGTGAAGGCATGAAGTATATCAGATAATAAGTAAACATGATATTAATAAGGCAATAGGACAACAATACATTCACATCTTGAGGATATGCTCTATGGATTTAATGCCACATTTTTTTCACACCTGTTTAACATGAGTCTTGTAGTCCCAAAGGAATGGTAGGTAGGAAAAGTTGTTCCACTTAACAAAAGAGTGAATAGGACTAAGGATAATATGCCAATCTGTGTGTTTGGGGTCATTGTTAAGGTGTTAGAGAAGTTAGTGAGGACTAGAATTCAGAAATGGATCAATGATAGCAATATTCTTTATGATGGTCAGTATGAGATTGTTATAGGGAGATCATTTTTAGCAATCTGCTTACATATTATAACAAGATAACAAATTCACTCGATAATGGAGATGCATATACAGGGATGTACTTGAATTTTTTAAAGGCCTTTGATAGAGTGCCAGGTGACAAGCTAAATTGAAACAGATGGCAGATAACAGACCAGTGAAGTGGATAACTGATTGGCTGTCAGATAGGTATCAGCAGGTGGATAAAGAAGTCTTATCCCATAAGAGGAAGGTCACTAGTGAAGTACTACAGGAATCTGTTTTGGGACCATTATTGTTTAGCTTGTACTATGTTTATTGTAGGTTTATGACATTAGCACTAGCTTATCTGTAGATGTGCAGCTGTTTGCTGAAGTTGCAAAGTTGGGAAGAACTATTAGAAGTAGAGCACATGTTGTGGTCTTGCAGGAGGATCTCAACAGACTATAGACTGTGAGTGGGCAAATGAGTGGAGCTATCAGTTTAATGTTACAAAGTACAAGGTCATGAAATGTTGTAGGCATGGTTGGGATGAAGAGTATACAATTAGTGGTGAAATTTTGAAAGAGGTGGAAAAGATGAGAGATCTAGGAGTGATGGTGGACAGAGACTTGAAGTTTAGAAGTCACGTTGCTAAAATTATCAGAACATCACAATGGATTATGGCAACAATGAGGAGGATATTGGCATGCAGAAGCAAAGAGGTTATGGTTCATTTGTATAAGGCTTTGTTCAGGTCACATATGGATTACTGTGCACAGATTTGGTTACCTAGTTTTCATGGGGATAAGGATGTATTGGAAAGGGTTCAGAGAATGTTTACTAAGAGTCAATGTTAGGTTTGAAAAAAAAAAAAAAAAAAAGTTTTAACACTTTTTCTTTATATCAACAAGCCATTTTTTTTCTTGTCTTCTCTTCATGTGGATCTATGCATATGTCAAAAAATGGTGCTAGTGATGACTACTCTCTTCTGAAAAGAATCCATTAAGTCCTTGCCATTATTATTAGCTTGCCCTCCTCTTCTATATGAGGATTCATTTCCTACTCTGCTGTCTTTAGATCTCCAACAAGGAGAAGCTTTTCTGTTTTCTTTATGTCAGATGCTCTCTGCTTTTCTTTTATCCAATTCCCCATTTGAAATTTTCCCACACAGCTCTACTTTTGAAATTGATTGCTAATTAAGAAGTTTATCTCCATGTCTGGCATTGAATTTTATGACTGCTCCTTCCTTTCCTTCATCACTACTGCCAGATATATCACATCCTATATTTATTATTTTAGCAAGATCTTGCCTGTTTTAGTCATCATCTTAATAACACCAATTATGTCCACATACTGCTTCTCTAGTTCTTCTGCCAGTTTTGACTTTTTTTTCCTCCTTTTTTGTTGATACTCATATGCTGAAGATGACTCTTCAATTCTGACAGAGTTTGTTCCAGTAGCTGACTTTTCAATACATGTTTTATTTAAATCACCCTATATAATTATTATTATCATCATCACACCAAATTCCATGAAGTCAGCATACTCATTGCAGTAGGTTCACCCAACCAAGAACATATTTATCATATTGAACCTTAAAATCCACAGTACTCTCTGCATTTGCAATGCATTCTGCTAATGTGTTCCATTCACCCACAGTTCTCCAAGTAAAATAAATTTACACACATCTTTCTGCACTACACCATACCCTTATTGACCTGAAATGCAAACAAAATACAAAGTAATTCACCATTCAAAATAAAATAGTTGTGTTCCAAAGACTACTGATTACATTTTTATATTCACGTTAACGTTTCCTGATAAGGCTGTTAATTATTTTATTGTAGGTCACATTTATTTTGAATTGTTCAGTACTTTCTCTATACTCCTATTCTTCCTAAAATTGAATGAAACAATGAAATGAAATAATAAAATTTAACGAAAACAAAATTAAATAAATGAAAGAACAAAAAGAATCCTTTCCAATTCAACTAAATGACTGCTTTCAAACCAGGACTGACTGACTGGTGAGAATACTTGAGATCTGCTTTATTTTTAACCAAATTTCATTTCAATTATTAACCTCTTGCCCCACACATGGCACTGGTGTATTGTAGGGTTTGTGATGTTCTGTGTGCAAGTTTAATACATTAAAAAAAAAAGTTTTGATTTATGCCTCAATTATTTCAGAATGAAGATTATGCTGAATTATTTGGTTGCATGATAATTTATTTTTCATTGTTTTAGAAACTTGATAGAGAATAATCAAGTGCAATCCACTCACAGCAATCTTGCCAACAAACATCACCGATTACTCTTAAGAGTAATAAGTAGAGTCCAAATTCGACAGTGATTGATGTCCATGTTGAGGACGTCTGGATAAACTTTTTTTTTTGAAAAATAGCTATTTTACTTAACCCTGATATTAATACTGTCTCAAAAAGCGGCATGATATTAATAACTATAGGCCTTTCACATGGATTGTATATAACTAAATATATCAAGATATTTAACTAGGCTTTCATAACTTACTTTCTGTGAAAAACAAGTGTGCACAACGATACATTTGGCGAGTGGGTGTCTGGAAGTCTAGCATGAGCTGCCTGATGGACTGGAATAGAAGTTTAAATTATGATAACTGGGAAAATAAGAATCATGTAATCATATGAAATAATAAAACATTATAAATAAAAAAAAACTGGAGTACAAAAATTTTTTTAAAAAATTATTTTGAAGAGAGATAATTTTTGAACTAATGCCAAAATGCATACTTTTTTAATTAATATTTGAATAATATTCTCAATTAATATAATGATCATTTCTAACCCATATTCCCAAAAATCCTATTTACTTCTAAATGAAATTAAAAACTTATCATTTTTAATTTCATTAAGACCTTTCCATTCCAAACACTAACATGCTTTATGGCTGAAGCAGATGTTCACAATAACAAACCACAAGGGACCATAGAAAAAGTGTTAGGATCGCTTCTGGTTGAAAGGCATATACGGTGGCTATTCATAATCATTATTTTTCAGGAAATTAGAATATATATTAAGCATTAATTAGAATAACTTTATGATGATCATGTTATTTTCAACCATCTGAACATAAGAAAAATTGACAAACTGGTTTTATATTGGCTGAAGGAATTTAATTGATACTAAGTAAGAAACACCAACACATTTCACCAGCTTAGCTGTTTGGCTTCTTCAGGGAATAAAAGAGATACAAAACAACCTAAACACTTAAATTGTTCATGAAGGAATGAACCGAATATAATTATATTTTTTATAAATACAGAAGAACGCATACATCAAATGCATGGAGCGTGTATGATGCCAACTGTTGTTATGCAGGAACGTTCTGTAATTAGCAGCAAAATTTAACTCACCAACTTAATGATCTTATGAGGGTCTTCCAAATATCAGCTAGAATTAATCCTTGGTTTCTATTGAGGTTGTGTTTAGAATGGATGACAGTTATGGCTTCTTTTATGTATTGGGAGTGGAAATCTTCCTCTAAATATGGCATGGAGCTTTTGTCCCATTCGATGGTATGGTTTGTCCTCGACAAACCAACCAACACAGATCGATACTTGCACTTCACATTTTCGCACCACATTTCTCAAAAACTAAGCATTGTACATATGCTAAAAAATAGGGCCTCTCGCATCACTAGAAGATAAAGATCTCAAAGATGAACTATCCCACATATCAAAAACCCTGATAGACAATGGTTATCCAAAAAAATTGATCCATAATATACTTTTCTGCAACACCCCACCACAACAATCTGAGGAAATACATTATAAATCCACCATCACCATTCCTTATGCTGGAACAGTTTCTAAAAAGATTGCTACACTCCTCAAGCCACATGAAATATGAGCGACTTTTAAACCTATAAAAACTATATGCCATTTTTTAAGATCTCCGAAAGACAGTCATGCCTTCTTCAAATATGCCGGTGTCTATAACATCCCCTGTTCATGTGGATTAAATTACATTGGTCAGACCTAAAGAAGCTTGGAAATTGGAAAAAAAAAAAGAACATGTAGGAGATGTAAACAACAACAACAGAGAAGACAATTCTGGGTTAGCCCTTCATTTCTCGAGGACAAACCATACCATCGAATGGGACAAACTCCAAGTCCTATTTAGAGGAAGATTTCCACTCCCAATGCATAAAAGAAGTCATAACTTCATCCGTTCTAAACACAACATCAATAGAAACCAAGAATTAATTCTAGCTGATATCTGGAAGACCCCTCATAAGATCATTAAGCACGCCAGAGTTAAATTTCGCTGCTAATTACAGAACGTTCCTGCATAACAACAGTTGACATCATACAGAGAAAAAGATCTTTGTGATTTTCTTACCAAGATCAACTCCATGCGTTTGATGTACATGTTCTTCTGTATTTATACAAAATTTAATTGTAAATTAAAGATTTAATTCTGTATGTTAGTCAAGTAAATAATAATTTAATATCCGACATGTTTCACTGACTAATATCTGTTCAGCATTTTCAAGGATACACTGGTAAGCAATGGAAAGTAACAAAAACTAGGAAACTAACCGACAATTCTAAAAATTATATAAAGTTATCACTGTGCATGATATAATACGCGTGACACAAGTACAACGTTTTATTTGTTGAGATATTTATTGTAATTTTCATGAAAGTTCATTTCTTTTTGGTTAAATGATCTGATTAGAGTTTTCCATATATTTGGTAGGATTAGGCCTTGATTCTTATTTAAGTTACCTGTTGAATGGGTGACTGTAGCAGCTTCTTTGAATGTTCTGGAATGGCAGTTCTCTTCTATGTAGGGCATATGACTCATATCCCATTCAATATTATGGTTGGTAGAGGCGAAGTGGGAAGAAAGGCCTGATATATCTTGTCTGTTATTCCTTACATAGCCTATGGGGTCTTTCTTTCTAGTTTCAAAACTTCTAGATATCTGTCCAATGTAATTGATACCGCATAAACAGGGTATGCTGTAAACTCCAGAGTATTTGTAGAAAGGATGGCTATCTTTCGGGGATCTTATAAACTTTTGAATGGTCTCAATAGGTTTGAAGGTTACTCTGATATATGGTTTTAGAAGAAGAGCTAATTTTTTGGATATGGTACTAACAAATGGAATTGTTATAGAGCTGATGTATTGGGGTTCATCTTGTTGTCTTTGCGGTATGTCATTAAAGAGAATCTTGTTGATGATTCTTGTAGGGTAGCCATTTAGGGATAGATCTCAGGATATTTTCATTAATTCTTCTTGTAAGTCGCCAGGGTCTGTGGTACACTGTATAGCTCTTTTTTGAGCATATGGATAATGCTGAGTTTCTGGGATATGTGGCGAGATGAGTCGAAATGGAGGTAGCGTCCAGTGTGAGTAGGTTTCTATATACCGACAGGTTGATGCTATTGTCAGTTTGTTTCTTAATAAGGATGTCTAGGAATGGAAGTTTATTATCTTTTTCTAGTTCCAATGTGAACTTGATAGTGTTGTGGAAGCAATTAATTTTGTTTGGATAATCTATTAGTTCTTTTTTGCGATTCCAAATGATGAAGATGTTGTCAACAATTCTCTATAACAATTCCATTTGTTAGTATACCATATCCAAAAAATTAGTTCTTCTTCTAAAACCATACATCAGAGTAAACTTCACACCTATTGAGACCATTCAAAAGTTTATAAGATCCCCGAAAGATAGCCATCCTTTCTACAAATACTCTGGAGTTTACAACATACCCTGTTCATGCGGTATCAATTACATCGGACAGACATCTAGAAGTTTTGAAACAAGAAAGAAACACCCCATAAGCTATGTAAGGAACAGACAAGATATATCAGGCCTTTCTTCCCACATCGCCTCTACCAACCATAATATTGAATGGGATATGAGTCATATGGCCTACATAGAAGAGAACTACCATTCCAGAACATTCAAAGAAGCTGCTACAGTCGCCCATTCAACAGGTAACTTAAATAAGAATCAAGGCCTAATCCTACCAGATATATGGAAAACTCTAATCAGATCATTTAACCAAAAAGAAATGAACTTTCATGAAAATTACAATAAATATCTCAACAAATAAAATTGTTGTGCTTGTGACATGCGTATTGTATCACGCACAATGATAACTTTATATAATTTTTAAAATTATTGGTTAGTTTCCTAGTTTTTGTAACTTTATCCTTGAAAATGCTGACAGATATCAGTCAATGAAACATGTCGGATATTAAACTATTATTTACTTCACTAACACAGAATTAAGTCTTTAATTTATTAATACTAGTGGTCAAGAAAAAGGTCATAATATAAATATAATTGTATTTGATTCATTCCTTCATGAATAGTTTAAGTGGTTTTTCTCTCTTTTATTCACCCTGAAGAAACCAAACAGCTAGGTTGGCGAAACGTGTTGTGTTTTTACTTAGTATCAATTAAAATCCTTCTGAAAATATAAAACCCTGTTTATGTAAATTTTTCTTAGACTAACTTTAATTAACACTTCTTTTTTGGCAACATTACATTGCCATTATCAGGGATCGCCAAGCAATGATATGCGCAGTTAGGCACTAACACTGGCTAAATGAGGCTAAAGAAAAGTAACCAAAGTCAGGCCTAGAGTCCTAAATGGAACCCCCTTAATGATCTAAATTCGATTGTCTTGGCCATTGGACTGAAGACCTGAGAATGAATGCTTCCCAAATTTGGAGAAATAACATGCACCCAAATTTGTTGAGGTCTGGAAAGTTTTGCAGGACTGAGACAGATTTCAGGAATAGCCTCTTATATTTGTATTTGCTGCAGCGCAAAAGAATACCCTTTATTATTATTATTACCCCAAGACCTCATGGAGTTAAAGATTCATCTGGGAGGTTCTTTTATCACACACACACACATACAGCTCATCATACTGTGCCTTGAACACATTCAAACTCCTTGCAAACACCACACTCTCAGGCAAGGCATTCCAATCATTCCCAACTCTGCACAAAAAAAACCTAGCCACTCACTCCCCTACTCACACCCTCTTTATACAGTTTCCAGGGATGACCTCTGGTTCTCCCACTATTTTCTGTAACTCTTCTCAAGCACTGATCCTATAACAACCCCATACCAACTTTAGGTTTCTATCATATCTTCCCTCTTCCTCCTGTCCACCAGACTCTGCAAATTACATCTTCTCAATCTTTCCTCATACTCAACATTCCAGAGGTAGAAACTACCTTAGTCAATTGCCTTTGGACCCTTTCCAACATCTCTCCATCCTTCTGAAAACCAGGTGACCAAATCTGGGCACAATAGTCCATGTGTGGCATAATCAAAGCCTTGTACAACAGAACAAGAATCTCCCTACTTTTATACGTCAGTGTCCTATGCATCATTCCCATAAGCCTTTGTGTTGTCTTCACAATTTTGGCTATGTGTCCCTAAATTTCAGATCCTTATCCACTATCAACCCCATCTTATTTCTTCCACCTCCAACAATATATCCTCACCAAGCATAACTTCTTCATCCCAATTTTGTTTTCCAAATTTTAAAACTTTATATTTTGCAACATTGAACTCACATCTCCATTTCTGTGCCCAATCACTCAATTTATTCAAATCTTCTTGTAAGGCCACAACATCTTCACTACTCTTCATGGTTCATTCCATGCAAACAACTGAATATCTCCATCCAAATCTTCACCTATATCATTAATATACAAGTTAAACAGTAATGGCCCCAAAAGAGACCCCTGAGGCACTCCACTAGTGACTTTCCTTTTCCTGGATAATGCTCCCCCATACACAACTTGTTGACACCTATCAGATAGCCAGTCTCCAATCCAATGCACTAATCTAATATCCAACCCCATCTGCTCTAGTTTGACTATCAATTTATCATGAGGTACTCTATCAAAAGCCTTTGCGAAATCTAAGTATATTACTGTGTATTCTTTTCCTCTGTCCAAAGAAGCAGTCACTTTATTGTAGTAAGCAGATTACTAAAACATGACCTCCCTTTAGCAAATCCATGCTGTCCATCAAAGATAATACCATTGTTGTCAACCCAACTCTGGATCCTAGTTCTCACAAGCTCCTCCAATAACTTAACCACTATACCTGACACACAGATAGGCCTATGGTTTGAAGCTTGAGTTCGATCACCTCCTTCCACTCCTTAGGGACTCGACCAAGTGCAAGACTCGTATTAAAAAAATATGTCAAGACAGGTGTCAACTCCCTGGCACATTCCTTCAGAATACGTGGCAATATATTATTAAGTCCCACAGCCTTATTAACATCCAGCTTACTGAACTCCCCATACATTTCTAACTCACTTACAGTCAGTCTCTCCTCCCCATCATCTACTTCTCTCAATCTCTCCATGAAGTCACATTCACAAGATTGAAAGACCTTTGTGAATTGCTCATTAAGTATCTCCATCACACATTCTGCAACAGCTGTCTTTATACCATTTTCTCCTATCAATGTCATCCTTCCAAAATCGTTATCTTTTGCTGGCTACATATCTAAGGAACTCCTTACGATTCTTTTTGGCTTCATTAGCTAACTGCTGTTCATACCTCTCTTTAGCTACCATCACCAACCAAGTCACCCTCCTTGCCTGGTCTTTGTAGACCTCGTGGAATTGATTATTTCCACTTCTCTAATGCTGCCTCCAGAATGCCCTCTTTCTCTGTATCACACGCTTAATCTCTTTATTCACCCATCTCACACCTACCTTATTTAACCTTCTCACCCTTGGAATACAAGTAGACATTGCATCTACTAGATAGTTTTTGAAAATCCCCCAAGCTGCATTGATTTCTTTTCCAGCTAACTCCTCATTCCATGCTACACCTGCAAGCTGTTTCCTGAGCTCTTCATAATCACCCCCCTTGTAGTTCCACATATACCCTTTTCTCACAGAGGTTCTCAGACTACTGGCAACCACCCAGGTAATCACCTCATGGTCACTCTCACCAATTGGTGGATGATTTGACACCTCATTTATAATTACATCCTCTAATGAGATGACCAAATCCAAGACCCTCAATCCTCGTGTGCCCTCTGTTACATACTGTCTGAGGTAGTTATCCCTCAAAAACTCATTTTCTTTACTTCCAGTTGCTTTCTCATCATTCCAATCTATATTGCCATAATTAAAATCACCCATAATGATTATTTGCTTGACTAATTTGATTATACATTTCATTATTGCCACCATCCACATTACCTGGTCTATAACAACATCCAACCAAGTATTTGATTCCATTCACCTCTATCTCACACCATACTGCCTCAAAACCACTGGCACTATTTCCCTCTAGCATCTCTACTTTGTATGGACATAACTCTTTCTCTATCATCAAAAGCACCCCCCCTCCCTTTTTACTCCTTCTATTCTTACGAAACACATTATACCACCCTTCCATCTCTATTCCTGTCAGGATGTCGTCCTCTTCCAACCATATCTCACTTATTCCGACAATCTTTGAGTGAACAGACGTAATTAATGCAACCATTTCATTTGCCTTGTTTCTTATACTTCTAGCATTTGTATACAAACACAACAGATCATTTCTGGATCTACAGCTAGTTCCACTGATACCACTCACTCAATGTGATCTCTCCATGCTCGACTCAGGCCATTTCCCTTTCTGCTTATTCATTTTAAAACCCCTCTTCAATTCCAACCGTTTCCTCTTGATCCCAGGTCATCCCATTTCTTTCCTGTCTACACATGCTCTCACCTCCTCTCGGAGCATCCACCTTTCTCATGCTGTGTACCCCTGTCCACCCTGAATCTCCCCATTTCCCTGCTCCTCTTGCACACCCATTCTCTCATTTTCTATACTCATACCACTCACTTCCTCATTCATAACCACCTCTTCAATCTCTCCGGTCTTGCTCTCCTGCTCTTCCACATCATTTCCCACTTGATCTGATTCATTCTCTTTCACTCTACTCACTTCTCTACCTTCCAGCAGCAGTCTCTCCAAGTGACTCACACCATAACCACTCAAATGCAGTCCATCGCTCCCATACAGTTCACTTCTTCCTTTAAACTCATTCCACACATTAACAAACTGTACTCCCATCTCCTCACACATTTCAGCCAGCATATCATTCATAATCCTTGCTCTCTGCCTCATCTCACCACAGTCATATCTAGGCAACACACTGACTACCCTTCCTGTCACACTATTCTCTTTTATCCTTCTAAGCAGCCTCCTGACATCCATTCTGATGTGCTCTTAGTCCTCTGTCAAATCATTCATGCTGATTAAAACCAACTCCTTTACTCGCTCCCTCCTCATAGCCAATGCTTCAATCACTGTACTCATTTTACTCCCTGGAAAACATACCTTGTGCATATCCTATCATCCAGCACACCTTTAATAATGGAGTCTCCATATAACGCCACTCGCTCATCTTTTGTTAACTCTTTCGTGCCATCATGATTACTTTTAATAGTTTTTACCCGAATTTTCTTAATTTCATTCTACATCCATTTCATCTCTTTCCTCATCCAATTCAACTTCCGAATCTCACGTCACATTCTCTCTATCATTCATTCTTTCTAATTTTCTAACTCTTGACACCCTCTTCTCACTTTCACTCTCATTCATCCTTCTGTGCTTCTACACTTTTGGTCCAACATGCATCCGACTTTCGCTATCATTCATTCTTTTGATTTTTTCCACTTTCGATTCCTGCATCACGCCATTTCCAGTTTCATTCGTTCTCTCTATTTCGTTTCCTTCCACCACCCTCGCCTCACTTTCGTCCTCATTAACATCCGTTACGGTTTTTAAATCACTCGTTTTCTTTTTTACTGATTTTTTTAACATTCTTTCGCCTCTCTTTCACACCATCCTTCTCTTTCGAACGTGCACTCATTTCCCCCCGCGACATTCTTGCTACTAACACTTTCTGTCATCAATTTCATATTTGCAATCATCAATTGCTCGGTCAGGTCCCACTTCGCACACATCCTCCTTCCATCCACCCTAAACATCCACAAATCATTTATGTAATCGAAAGAATACATATAACACACCTCACACTTAACAAAACGACTGAAATCTAAGTTAAAGACATGGAATGACAAAGCTGCCACCATGAAATCTGCAGGTTACCACTCTAAAGTCTAATAATCTTCTTAAATAATAACCTTATTCAAGCATATCCTATGGTGGGTGTCCAAAGCATAGTCAGCTAGTCTAGAGTGGAGTGGCTGTAATGTGGAAACAGATGTAGTCCATGTGTTCAGAAATTCAGATATTGGTTGTCCTGCCTGTTTAGCTGTAGTAGGACAGTTTGCAATTGGTAGATGCCTGGTAGGTCTAAGGAATGTAGCTGGTCTTTGGTGGAACAGATCATCAGTTGCATCAGTCTTGGAACTAGCAGCTCAACAGCAATTTCCTCCATTCCACTCTGTCATTGGCTTTCTTCTTAATCTCCTGGTAACTCCTCAGACCCATGCTTTCTTTGACTTGATCAACAAAGCTTTTCCTTTGTCTGCTTCTTCTTCTTCTTTTTTTCCCCTCTATTTTGCCTTCAGTTATTCTTTTCACAAGTCCATCATGCCGAGGTATATGTCCATACCACCTATCCCTTCTAATTTTGATCGATCTAATTAAACTTCTTATTTTGCTCATCTTTCTCAGGACTTGTTCATTTGAATTTTTTTCTGTCCATTTTATTTTGTTCATGCAGTGCCAGCACCACATTCCAAAAGCCTCCAATCTTCTTACATCTTCTCTGCCTAGAATCCAGGTTTCACATCCATACAGTGCAATGCTCCACATCAATGTCTTATTTAATTTTTTTTTTCAATTGCAGGTAGAGGTTTCCTGTTAAAATGGTTTTCATCTTAGAGAATTGGGCATTTGCATTGTTTATTCTTGACCTCTTGTCTTCTGTTGTTCTGCAATCTTCTGTTATTAGGCTTCCTATGTATTTAAAACTTTTTACTTGTTTTATTTGTTTCCCGCTGATGTCTATATGCTGTATATTATTATTATTATTACACCCTCCATGGAGTTGACAGACTCATCGTGGGAGGTACATTCAACTGACAACATATTTATCACACATTCTGGTAATGCATTCCATTCACTGACAATTCTCCATGTAAAAAATCTACCCTCACACCTTTCTTCACGACACTTTTACATAACTTCCAGGAATGACCTCTCATTCCCCTCCCCCTTTCACCTTCTACTCTTTTTATAATCCTCTCTGGATTAATCTGATAAAATCCTCTCGCTAACTTAAACATCTCTATCATATCACCTCTCTTCCTCCTATCCACCAAACTCTGAATCCACATCTCTTCAACCTCTCTCCATAGCCAGCATTTCAAAGTCCTGATACTATCTTAATCACTCATCTCTGGAACCTCTCCAATGTTTCCACATCACATTGAAAACCAGGTGACCAAATGTGGGCACAAATAGTCCAAATGTTGTCTGACCAGTGCTTTATACAGTGGTATAGAACCATTTCCTTATCCTTACATATCAGAGTACTTCTTATCATAGCAACATTACGATGTGCAACCTTTGCAACATGCCCTCTAAACTTTGGTCTACTGTCAGCCATCACTCCCAAATCTCTAATCTCATCCACTCCCTGCAGTACGGCAACATCGATATAGTACATAGCCTTTCTGCACTCCAAAATGCAACACCTTGCACTTATTGATATTAAAACTACAACCCCACTCTTTCGTCCAAATAAAAAGTCTATTTAAATCTTCCTAAAGGGATTCAGTCAGCATCAGCAGTGCTACTTATAATTTTTCCCAATTTTGTATCATCAGCAAATAACTGAAGATCCCCAGTCAGTCAGTCCACATAATATATCTTTCTTTTTTTTCCAGTTATGTTAATCCAGAAATTTGGGATATTCTGGACAAGATCACAGATGACTCGGCCAAGCATTTATTACTCAAAAACAAAGAACAATTAATAACAAAGTTTCAAGCATTAAAACTACAGGAAAGTACAAGACAATTCCGACACCATAACAAAAGGAGCAGCCAATCACCCACAAACGCAGTTAGAAGCGACCAACTGCTATTGGACCACTGTCTGGTTATCAACCAATCAAATTACAACCTCACCCAAGATTATCTCTCGCTACTAGAGAAAGGTCTAAATTACGCCATTGCTCCGAGGTCAGTAAATAAACTAGATATAATCTATCATATCGAGAGAGGTTTAAGATCCCTCCTCGCCAATTTAGCTGACAAAATACTGATGGAAACTGCCTGTTTACTAAATTCAACCAAAAAATTAAGCAGCAACTTAAACAAAGCTGAAAAACTGGCCCTCAAATCCCTAAAAAATAATTGTAACATTATTATCACAAAATCAGATAAATGGAATGCCACTGTTGTTTTAAATCGGACAACCTACATAGTAAAAATGAACCATTTGGTATTGGACCACAACACCTACCAAATGGTAAATTACAACCCCATGCAACGCAACAAAAAAAAACTACTGAACTACTTAAATCAGTTAACACGTGGCCAGAAGAAACAATTAAAAAATTAATACCGCAGTATGCCCGCACGCCCAGAATTTATGGCCTGCCAAAAGTACACAAAACACACCATTACATCCAATTACCACTTACGACAGCCCGAATTACCACTTAGCCAAAAAATTAGAGCCCACACTGAAGGAATTGATTGGTCATTCTTCTTCCTACATAAAAAATACACAACATTTCATAAACAAAATTAAAAACATTACACTCAACGACCAAGATCTATTAGTCAGCTTGGACATAACTTCCCTTTACACCAATATCCAATCAATGATATTATCTTGCTCTTACAGAACATATTTCCACGCAACATCATGGCCCTCTTTGTCTACGTACTCTGCCTCGGATATTTCGTGTGGCAAAACAATTTTTACCTTCAAAAAGAGGGTACAGCCATGGGCTCACCACTTTCCCCCTCAATAGCTAACTTTTATATGGAAGACTTTGAGCAACAAGATCTAGAGTCGGCTTGCCTAAAGCCCAAAATTTGGCTAAGATACGTCGACGATATTTTCGCCATTTGGCCCCACAGCCGCGAAGCACTAAATACATTCCTTAGCCACCTGAACAAAGAACACAAACACATCCAATTCACCATTGAAATAGAAAAAAACAACTCTCTTCCGTTCCTAGACACACTTGTCACACATCTTCCTTCAGGCTGTCTCTCCTTCTCAGTTTACCGCAACCCTACACACAGGCCAGTATATACACAAAACTTCTTAGTACCACCAACACAAAAACTAGGGGGTCATAAGCACCCTTAAACACAGAGCTCAAACTATTTGTTCAAATGAACACGCTCTTAACCATGAATATGAGACCATCAAACATACCTTTATAAAAAATGGATACAATATAAAAACCATTCACAAGATCCTCCACAAAGATACCACTAATAACAAAAAAGATTTCAAGAATGCTATTGCTATACCATATGTTAGAGGCATTCCCAAAAAAATAGACAGAACACCTACACAAATACAACATCAAAACCACCTTTAAACCCCCTACAAAATTAAGACACCTACTCAGGATCTTCCAAGATCCTGAGTAGGTGTCTTAACAGGGCGAACCATCTCAATCAGGAAGGATGAACACAAATGACATAAAATAACTTCATTTTGGAAAAACCAGCCCTTCTGACCATGCACTCCAAACATATCACAGAATTGACTGGAAAGGTACCAAGTCCCTACACCGCACCAAAACCTGGTTCTAGCGGAAATTCAAGGAAGCATGTGAAATGCTCAAACATGATCCGAATCTGAATAAAAATGATGGTCTAACCATTCTAAGAATGTGGAGGACCCATCTGCAACCTTCATAGCAACCATAAAGAAAAATCTCAATACAAGAAGACTTGGTGAAGTGTTTGAAGCGTTTTTTTTTTTTTTTCTGAACATTCAACAGCAACCTTACTGTACAAATCCAGAAGATAATCGTAATATAACAATATGAACTATATAATTCCAGAAGAATCTTAGTACATGAGGACTTTAGCAGAGTTTACTGTAGTTTTTTTTTTTTTTTTTTTTTTAATCACTAGAGGGCAGGCTAAGAAAAAAGATTAGTTAACAACGTAGGTGTAATTTACCTGCATAGAATGCAACAGCATGTAGCTTGGTTCGTATACACATGTATACATGTATCCTTCTGGTGATGACCTCAATACAAGGGTTAAAACATCAAGTTATTATTTTATTATTAATCAGTAAAATAATCTTTTCAACACACGTGTTTTGTGTCCCTAAATTCATAAATATGAACATATATCGTTTACAAACAATAAACAGCAGCAGGGGCACAAAAACAGAACCCTGGGGCATGTCACTGGTCGCCCTTCTCTTTTGAGAAACTGCTCCATCATATAGAACCTGCTGGTATCATTCAGAGAGCAATCTCTAATCCATCTAACCAATATGCTGTTTGTTCCCATCCTCTGCTTGTAAACCAACTTATCATGAGTTAATCTATGTGTGTAGAGGCTTAAGTGCTGTGAGGACATCATGTTGGAGGCTTAATGGATTTTTTACAACACTCAAAAAGAATTAAAATAGAATTTAATACTTCCTATATTTCGTCCTAGTCACTAGGACATCTACGGGTATTACAAAAACAATTAATGTAACATATACACAAATAACAAACAATACTGAGCCCAACCACGTGGGTGACACTAAAGTCCTATCTAGGTAGAGCGCCCTCTAAGGGCAGTAGTAGGTGGCCTGGAATGTAAGGTGGGAACTCTGGTGATGAGTGTTTCCCAAATCTTCGGAAGCTTAATGCAACCATATTTATTGAGATTTGGTTGGTTTTTGAGAGCTGCTGCTGCTGCTGCTTCTAAAAAAAAGTCTCTCTTTCTTGAATTTGCTGTGGTGGAGCATGGTGGTTTTCTTCCATGATACCCTGTGTGTGGTGTCCAAAACATGGTCAGCCAAGCCTGAATGGCCATAGTTGTGTTTGAAGATGTAAGACTTGTGTTCCTCTAGACGGATGGATGCTGATCTGCCTGTCTGTCCAAAGTATGCCAGCTTACAGGAACAGGGTACTTTGTAAACTCCAGGCAGAGAGAGAGGAGGGAGCTGATCTTTCATAGAACGGATAAGGGTAGCCAGTTTGCGGTGGGGCTTATATGCTGTGTGTAGATTGTACTGTTTTAGTATCTTGGCTATTTTTTCGGATGTGCCACGGATGTAGGGTATGGTGATGGCATTTTTAAATTCTAGTTGACGAGAAGGACGGGGAATGGGGGAGGAGTTGATTATTTTTTTGATACTGTGATCGCTGCAGCCATTGGAGAGGAAAGTGCTGTGTATGTGGTTAAGCTCAGTAGTGAGGGCGGTAAAGATTGTGGGCTCTCTTGGTAAGAGTTTTAATAATGCCATATTGTTGAGAGGGGTGGTGGTGGGAGAGTTTGTGAATGTATCTGCCTGTGTGTGTGGGTTTTCTGTATACGGTGAAGGTAAGTGTATCATTAGGCAGGCGTGTGACTAAGGTGTCTAGGAAGGGTAAACAATTGTTCTTTTCCTTTTCCATAGTGAACTGGATTCTTGGATGTAGACTATTGAGATGACTGAGGAAGGAGTCTAACGTGTCTAGGCCATGAGGCCAAATAGAGAACACATCTACATATCTTAGCCAGATAGAAGGTTTGAGTGGGGCTGAGTCTATGGCTCGTTTTTCGAAATCTTCCATATAGAAATTGGCAAGGGGGGTGAGAGGGGGGAACCCATGGCAGTTCCCTCTATCTGCTTGTAGATTTTGTTGTTCCAAGAGAAATACCCAGAGTTAATGGCAAAGGAAAAGAGATCTAAGATGTCAGAGGGAAAAACGTTTTCTAAGAGAGATAAGGTGTCAATTAAGGGAATATTGGTAAACAAAGAGGAGATATCAAAGCTTACCAATATGTCTGTCTTCTTCAAGGTTAAATTTTCCGTGAGGGCTTTAAAGTGGGTCGAGTTTTTTATATAGGAAGGGGACTTTCCAGTGAGGGGGATCAGAGAGTTGGCCAGCTGTTTAGATAGTCTATAGCAAGATGCATTGGTAGCATCTACTATAGGCCTGAGTGGGGAATTGGGTTTGTGGGTTTTTGGTAAACCGTATATTCGGGGGGGGGGGGGGGGGGGGGAGCGGAAAGGTTTATGTTTTTTCGTGACATCAGGGGGCCAGGAAGATACTTTTTTGAGTAAAATTTTTAGTTTCTTAACTTGTGTTTTTGTGGGGTCGTGTTCTAGCGGGATGTAGGTAGCGCGATCGCGGAGGATAATGTTCATTTTACGATTATATTCACTGGTATTAAGAACGACTGTGGCATTACCCTTATCCGCTCTGATGATGACGATACTTTTTTCTTTACGTAGTTTCAGGAGAGCCATGCGTTGGGCATATGATAAATTACTTTTTGGCGACGAAGAATGCGCGAGGATGTTGGCTACATCAAGTCTGATGTTGTTAGCTATCTCCGACGGTAAGTGACCGATTCCACGTTCGATATTCACCATTACGTCAAGCACTGGCACTTCCTTCGGAGCGACGGCAAAATTACGACCGAGGCAAAGGGCGCTGACGGCATCGTCGTTGAGCCTTTTGGAAGAGAGGTTTATTACTGTCTGGAGCGGTGTAATTTGTGGTTTGTTTTTCACAAGGTTGCTATATTTCTTGATATGTTTATTTTTTATTTTTTGGAATTCTCTCTGTGCGGAAGTTTCCGAAATGCCAGAGAGAATCGACCAAAGTTCAGGGTTAAGAACACGTGCGAGGGTAGCACGTGTAGAGGCGATTTGCTCGTGGAGTAATGCCTGGCTGGCACGGTTATATATACGAAGTGCTTTTTTGGAATTTTAACGCAGTTTGGTATCACTCTTGAATCCTGACATCGTTTTAAAAAGGCCAGCCTATTTAGTTGCCTAGATAGTCGTAGTTTTGACTTACCGTATTGCTTGGATTTGCGTGCTAGTTCTTTTCCATGGATGATTAGAATACATGTGTAGAGGCTTAAGTGCTGTGAGGACATCATGTTGGAGGCTTAATGGATATTTTACAACACTCAAAAAGAATTAAAATAGAATGTAATACTTCCTATATTTCGTCCTAGTCACTAGGACATCTACGGGTATTACAAAAACAATTAATGTAACATATACACAAATAACAAACAATACTAAGCCCAACCACGTGGGTGACACTAAAGTCCTATCTAGGTAGAGCGCCCTCTAAGGGCAGTAGTAGGTGGCCTGGAATGTAAGGTGGGAACTCTGGTGACGAGTGTTTCTAAATGATGTCACGAAAAAACTTAAACCTTTCCGCTCCCGTCCCCCCCAAATATACGGTTTACCAAAAATCCACAAACCCAATTTCCCACTCAGGCCTATAGTAGATGCTACCAATGCATCTTGCTATAGACTATCTAAACAGCTGGCCAACTCTCTGATCCCCCTCACTGGAAAGTCCCCTTCCTATATAAAAAACTCGACCCACTTTAAAGCCCTCACGGAAAATTTAACCTTGAAGAAGACAGACATATTGGTAAGCTTTGATATCTCCTCTTTGTTTACCAATATTCCCTTAATTGACACCTTATCTCTCTTAGAAAACGTTTTTCCCTCTGACATCTTAGATCTCTTTTCCTTTGCCATTAACTCTGGGTATTTCTCTTGGAACAACAAAATCTACAAGCAGATAGAGGGAACTGCCATGGGTTCCCCCCTCTCACCCCCCTTGCCAATTTCTATATGGAAGATTTCGAAAAACGAGCCATAGACTCAGCCCCACTCAAACCTTCTATCTGGCTAAGATATGTAGATGATGTGTTCTCTATTTGGCCTCATGGCCCAGACACGTTAGACTCCTTCCTCAGTCATCTCAATAGTCGACATCCAAGAATCCAGTTCACTATAGAAAAGGAAAAGAACAACTGTTTACCATTCGTAGACACCTTAGTCACACGCCTGCCTAATGATACATTACCTTCACCGTATACAGAAAACCCACACACACAGGCAGATACATTCACAAACTCTCCCACCACCACCCCTCTCAACAATATGGCATTATTAAAACTCTTACCAAGAGAGCCCACAATCTTTGTTCCAGTGGAACCGCCCTCACTACTGAGCTTAACCACATACACAGCACTTTCCTCTCCAATGGCTACAGCGATCACAGTATCAAAAAAATAATCAACTCCTCCCCCATTCCCCGTCCTTCTCGTCAACTAGAATTTAAAAATGCCATCACCATACCCTACATCCGTGGCACATCCGAAAAAATAGCCAAGATACTAAAACAGTACAATCTACACACAGCATATAAGCCCCACCGCAAACTGGCTACCCTTATCCGTTCTACGAAAGATCAGCTCCCTCCTCTCTCTCTGCCTGGAGTTTACAAAGTACCCTGTTCCTGTAAGCTGGCATACTTTGGACAGACAGGCAGATCAGCATCCATCCGTCTAGAGGAACACAAGTCTTACATCTTCAAACACAACTATGGCCATTCAGGCTTGGCTAACCATGTTTTGGACACCACCCACAGGGTATCATGGAAGAAAACCACCATGCTCCACCACAGCAAATTCAAGAAAGAGAGACTTTTTTTTAGAAGCAGCAGCAGCAGCTCTCAAAAACCAACCAAATCTCAATAAATATGGTTGCATTAAGCTTCCGAAGATTTGGGAAACACTCATCACCAGAGTTCCCACCTTACATTCCAGGCCACCTACTACTGCCCTTAGAGGGCGCTCTACCTAGATAGGACTTTAGTGTCACCCACGTGGTTGGGCTCAGTATTGTTTGTTATTTGTGTATATGTTACATTAATTGTTTTTGTAATACCCGTAGATGTCCTAGTGACTAGGACGAAATATAGGAAGTATTAAATTCTATTTTAATTCTTTTTGAGTGTTGTAAAAAATCCATTAAGTCTCCAACATCATGTGGTAATCTATCAAACCTTTTTTGCAAAGTCCAAGAATATCACTATATATGATTCTCCATTATCTAACACACTCATCACCTTATAAAATGCAAGTAAATCACTGAAACAGGACCAACCCTTTACAAATCCATGCTGGCCTTCATAACGAATGACATATCCATCAACCTAATTCTGTATTCTATTCCTCATTAATCTTTCCAACACCTTGACCACAACAGCAGTTATACAGACTGGCCTATAGTTGGAGACTTGCCTTAGAACCATGCTTATAGAGTGGTACTATTTTACCTTCTTTCCACTCCTTAGGAACCCTACCCACTGCAAGACTTTCATTAAATAACCAGGTCAAAGGCATAACCAACTGTGGTACATATTCCTTAAGAATACGTGGTGATGTCATCCATTCCTACAGCCTTATTCACATCTGACCCAACCAACATCTGATACACCTCTGTTTCTTTCACTTCTAATTCTCCTAATACTTGCCTCTCTTCTATATATTGTACCGGATAATTTATACCAGCATGATATAAAAGATATAAAACTAAGCTGATAAAGTGCTCGTTCAATAATTCCACTATATCCTTTGCAGCTGTTAGTCTGCTGCCATGACTATCCACCAATGTTAATCTGCCATAATTATTCTTCCTCTTGCTTGCCATGTAGCAGAAAAATTCCCTTGAGTTAACCTTGGCCTAACCAGCCAATCTCCTCTCATACTGCACCTTTTCTTTCTTTATCATGCTTGTAACCTTTCTAGCCTGCACGTTATACTCTTCATGGATCTGATCCCCATCAACTATCTTGTACCTCCTCGATAACATTTTCTTTTCCAGCAAAGCTTGCTTGATTTCGCTGCTCATCCATTTCATTCCCACTCTATTTACTCGCTTAACCCTTGGTATGCAGTCATACATTGCTTTTGTCAGATACTGCTTATGAGTTTCCATGCATATTTAACATCTTTTCCGCTCAGCTCATCTACCCAACGTACTGATGCTAACTGACTATAGAGTATCCTATAATCACTTGCTTTACACTTCCACATGTATCCATTTTTGGCAGTGACCTTTTCTTGTTTCATCACTTCCCAAACAAGTATCTCATGATCATTCTCACCAACTGGTGGCAGTGTCAACACCTCATTAACAACTACATCTTCTGAAGTTATCACCAAATCCAAAACATTAAAGTCTCTAGTTGCTTCAATCATATGCTGCTTAAGATACTTATCTCTCAGAAATTCCACAAACTCGCTCTCCTTGTTATTAACAAGGAGAGCGAGTTTAACATTTGGAATTAACATTTCACTATCAGTATTCTCAAATGTCTTTGCACAATCAAAAAATAAATTTAAAGTGTATGTCATACCATCATCTACGACCCTTGTTAATCTATTATAAAAGGCAACCAAATTAGTAAAATAAGGTCACCTCAAAAAATCTGTTGTGGCCTGTATAAATAACATTGCCCTCGTCTGCCCAATTCTGTATGAGTTCTTATCAATTTAAGATTTTTTTTAAATCTTAACCACAGAAGAAATACAAAGTGATCTATAGTTTGATACTTTCATTCTACCACCAACCTTATGCAATGGCACTATCTTATTCTCCTTCCACTCCTCAAGAACTTATGTCATTGCAAGAGATTCAATATAGGTTTATGGCATGATAAACTGCTTAGCACATTCCCTTAAAACACATAGCATAAGCCCATAGTCCCCCTGCCTTACTGGGGGACTATGGGCTTATAAAGCTCTATTACATCATTTGCATAGTGACTACCTTCTCCAACCAGTAAGGTCATCCATCCATCCAGAATCATTTTTTCTTTTACTGGCCACACAGCAAAGCCTTCCTCTGGATTCTTCTTTGGACTGCAGCACTAGTCTCCTCTTCTATTCTAATTTTCTCTCCTTACTCTACTAGTCACTTTACAAGACTGAGCTTTATATTCCTCATACAACCTGTTCCCACCTCTATCCTCATATGCTTTCCATAACTTCTTTTTCATCTTGCAATTCCTATTTACTCCAAGTTGCATTATCTTCTTCACAAAAGATATACAATCAGCTATTGCTGTCAATTTTTTTTTTCTTGACTATATCCCACACACATTACTGACCTCTCTTCTTTCAAATTCTTTCATCCACTATACTGCTCCAAGCTGGTTTCTATTATAGTTGCTTACCTTATAATTCCATATTAATTCCTTCTGCCTTGATACTCCTGCTTTTTTATTCAACCTCCAAATCAGGACTATACTGTCACTCTCACTAAATGCAGCAAGTATGACATTTCAGTCAAAATCAAATCCTCTGCTGATATGATCAGGTCCAAAACTCATAATCTTCATGTTCCTACCACCATATGTTGCCTATTATAACTGTGCCTCAAAAGCCCAAAAATTCAATTTCCTTAGTTCTGTATACTGCTTCCTCTACCCATTATGGGAGACTTCAACTATAACAATATAAGGATCACTACTTTGCACTTGCCAAACTAATTTGCCTAAACATTTCCTGCTTATTGCTATCTATACTTCCTTGGTCTCTAGCATCATCCACCTCTACTTCACACCATATATCCTCAAAGTCATTCGTGCCATTTCCCCTCTGGTTCTCTACCCTGAAAGGATGCAATTCATCTCTTAGTATGAATAACACTCCACCAATTTATCTTCTCTATTCTGCCAAAACAGCTATACCCTTAAATTTCAATCCATGTTAGGACATCTTCTTCAGTTAATCAAGTTTCACTAATACTAATAATCTTCAGAAAGACTTAGTGAATCAATATTACAAATTCATTCCCCTTGTTCCTAAATGTTCCTGGCACTTTTATACAGGAATCAGTGCTCTGTTAGTATTCACATAGCTATTATTGGTCTTTGCAAACTCCACTTGGCTCTACAATATAGTATACACTCTTATTTCTCAAGTCACATCCCCACATGAGAACATCCATACTACCTTCCATCTTTGCAATTCTAGTTTCCATTTCCTAAAAGATTCATTTTTGCCTAGAAAACAAGTCTCTCCAAAAATGCCTGCATCCTTCTGTGTTCAAATATTATCCCTCTTGCATACATTTCCCTTCTATCCTTAAAAGTAATCCAAGCATCCACATATTCCAGACTTGTCTTCCTATTGTTAGATCTTGAATGATGGCTCTATCAAGAATAGAACTGCTCCATTCAAGATTTAACAAGAGAACAATATCAAGCAAAAACACACTTGTAATCTTGGCAAAACAGACAGAATATGTGAAGATGCAGATATTAACTTTGCTTAAAAAGGAATTAAAATATAAAAAAAGAGGTTGAATCTTAAATTAAAATGAAATCGACAAAGGAAATAAATATTAAATTGTACTATTTTTATTTTAAAATTATTGTTTAAAATAGATGGAATCTTAATTTGTCAAAAACATCAATGTTAAAATATGGCATATATAAAGTTGTGTATCATCGTGCAAACGAAAGTTCCAAAGTTGCAGTTTGACCACCAAAGATGACGTAACAAGCGATGAATAGGCATTCATGGAAGGCGCAAGAAATTCGCATTTCCTGAAAAAAGCGATGTGTATACAGCAAGGAGGTGATGTCACTCGGTGACAACAAATGGGAGGGCATCGTAGACAAGTTTGGAGTGCGGAAAGAGGGCGCTATAATGAGGTTTAAAACAGATTCATATCATAGAGAGAGAGAGAGAGAGGACTTCTTTTTGCCTCCTTTTACGTTTTCTCCTGGTTCCTGTGGTGTTCCCCGGTCACGTGTGCCTCCCCATGGGTCTCCTGCTCGAAGTTCCCGAGCGGATCAGCATGCCTGATATCTGACAAGACATGTGAAGACAGCAAAGCGGCAGCGTGTTTCCCATTGCTGAGAGATGCAAGTCGAAGAAAGTATAGCACGAGATGACGGCAGTGTTCGAGTTTTAGACTATCGGTGTGGATCTAACTGATGAGAAAGAAGCAAAGGATTCCTTTGAAGGTAAATTGTGTTAGAAGCGGCGATGCGAAAAGTCCATAAGTCCAGAAAAAACAAGTGGCGAATTCGGGATAAGCACGTGACTCCTATGTGGCGGCAATTCATCATACAGAAGGACAATCTATGACAAAGAACAGACGGAAGGATCGAGAAATCATCTAACAAGGTGGTAATGTACAAATCTTTTTTTGTGTGTTATCTATTGGTGACGAAGGTGTAAAATGGAAGAATTTAGAAAAGAAGAGAGAGAAGATTTTGAGACAGTTTCCTGTGTTATGTTAATCAAATTGGACTGGCAGTCTACGTTCATAAGTTGTCTAGACCAAGTTTAATGTGTATGGGTCGTTAGTACCAGTAATCTAGTTTAATACCGACATCCATGTTTGTGATATAGATGAACATAAGATTCTCATGAGTGTATTTGAATAGCCTGTCTGTTTGATTATTATTACCCTGCTTTACTTGTATTTTAGTATTAACTTTGATTTGCTTGATTATATGTTCAACCTCCAAAATGTGTTTTCCCATGTATACCTGAGTCTGTCTGAGTAAGAGATTGAATTCTACCACTCACGAAAATATCAAACCTATGTTTAGAGAAAAAAGGGGATTTTAGATTGTCAAGGCCATGACTGTATACTGAGAACTCAATCTACCTAAGCTACTTAATATATATAAGGTATTAGTTGAATTCTGGGAAAGTTTCTTCGGATAAGAATCTCTATCCCAGAGTTCTGACTGGTGCAGCATTAACAAATAAATTTCGTCAGAGCTCGAAGAGAGAAACAGCCCGTGAAAGTCAGTTTAGAAGCCAGATCTCAGCAGGCACAAGGAGAACAATAGAGGTAAAATATTTAAGAAAACAACAACGTAACACTATACATTATCGCTTTCTTCTCCTTCATTATCAATCTCTTCTCCACTCTGCATTATCATAGAGAGGTAACTAATTCCCCTCTCATGCATTTCTGCTACACACAATCCCAAATCTCAAATTTCTTGCTATATGATTCATTCTATCTCTTAGGTCATTCGTACCAAAGATCACTATCATTTCTTCTGTATTTTCACCTCAGTTTATTGCCACTGCTACACAATATTGCTCCTCCAGGCAAACACTCCTCTAGCACTCTTCTCTGCACACTTCAAAGCATTAAATCTTCATATATAACACTCCTCACAGATTCATTTATTCTTCTTTCACTGGCATTCCTCATTCTTTCTACTTACACACGCACGCACGCACGCACACACACACACACACACACACTCTCTCTCTCTCTCTCGTCTCCTTTCTTTTCCACTTTCCCCTCCTTCCTCTCATTTCTCCATCTCTTACTTCTACACTCGACTTTTTTTCCAATTTCCTTTCTCATATACAATTTTCTCACTCCTACTTTCCCTGCATTAGCTAACCTCTCTAGCTTCAATCTCTGCATTCACCCTCCTCAGCTCAGTCTTCATGCCTACATGATCTCCTTTCTCACCAGTTCTATTTGTCTCCCTCCCCTTGCATGTCCTGCTTTCACCCAACATTCACTCACAATTACGACCATCAGTGCAAACATCTCATTTCTGTCATACTGTCAAATGAGGTCAAATCCATAGACACCTCTTCCCTTTAACACATTTCTGCTACACAATCCAACATGTTACTTGTATCTACAAGTAGCAAATTACCTGTTTCCAATGCACTACCTCCACTGCTGCTAAAATCCCAGAGAGTAATACTCAAGTAACCCAGCGCTTCCCTCTACCCATGTGTAATTCACACACATACACATTCCCGTTTCTCACTGCCACCTTTTTAATCCACATGTTACATAATTGCCACATGTATAGCATGCTAAGAAATCCTTGACTATGCTACAAATAGTATTTAAATGGTGGCTGGCTAACTGGGCAATATGAGCGCAGTGATATATCTGATGGAAAATTCTGCATTAAAAACAAAATCCAATCAGTAACAGCACAAATTTAAAAAACAATATCAGTAAAGATAAGCATGCAAAAAATTCTTCTCTCAATATTAAACTTAGAGAGAGGAATTTGTGTGCATTTTTTTAATGTCTCACTTTAACCATCTAATAAGCTTTGCATGGCAGCACCACCTGTCTGATTTAGATTTATAATTTTTAATAGTACAAACTGCATATATTTAGTTTATTATGAAGTTTTAGATAAGTGATAACAATTTAAATTTTAAAAGTCATGTTAACTCAAATATTAATTCAGCATTTTTAAAATTTCATATTCTTTTAGTTCTTTCTTATGTCTCTTGTTATTGCATGCATTTATGTACTTTTTCATGTGTTGTTTGGCATTCTTTATTGGTTGTAGCAAAATCATGTTCTGCCATCAATACAATTTCCTATGGATTTCTTTTGTTTATGTATTGCTCTAGCCATAAATAAACTATTCTGTCGTCAATATATGATTAACATTATTATTATTAATATCTTACCTCCATGGAGTCATAGGACTCATCGTGAGAGGTCTACACTCTCATGAAAAAAGATCATTGAACTGTGCCTTAAACTAATTCACAGTTTCTGCACTCACCACACTTTCAGATAATGTATTCCACCACCAACCGATGGAAACTCTCTCCATAAAAAGAACCTACTTCACACACCTCTGCTTACATTCTTCTTATACAGCTTCTAGGGATGGCTTCTTGTTCTGTGGGACCCCACTTGTAACCCTCTGCTTCCTTGAAGCTGCCCCACCACACACAACTCTCTGATCGGACAGCCAATCCTGAATCCAGTTGACCAATCTGACATGCAGACCCATGTGCTGCAACTTAAACTTAATCATATAGAGGCCTACAAGTTTTACAGTGGCTACACTGCATTCTGCAATCAACTGGAATTTGACCTTGGTCAGAAGGGCATATTCCAGATGATTGAAGTAGAACTCTCATACTGCCAATCTATAAAAAGGAAAATAAAACTGAATATGACAATTATGGAGAGATTTCCCTACTGAGTGTTCCTGGTAAAATCTATGCAAGCCACTTCAGGTCAAAATAGAGGTTGTCAAGATCAGACTCACTTTCAGACTAATAGTTGAGAAATCATAGGAATACAACAAGGATCTAGATTTAAGTTTTGTAGAATGGAAAAGTCAAAATGGAAAAGTAAAAAAACCATGCCAAAACCCAGGATGAAATGTTAGATAACAGAGAAAGGATCATGGCTAGGGCGTCCCACGTAAGCAACGCGCAGTTCTGTCGCCCGAGGACTGTGAGAAGTGGGCTAGGGCTACTGAACCAAGGACGGGTTCAGCTAAAGAAGCGAGTCCAACAGAAAGAGAGTGTGTGTAAAGTAAGAATCGGGTCGCTAAATGTGGGTACGATGAATGGGAAGAGTAAGGAGATAGTGGACATGATGAGAAGAAGGAAGCTGAAGATCTTGTGCATGCAGGAGACAAGGTGGGAAGGCAATAAAGCAAAGGAGCTGGCGGAGGGATATAAACTGTTTCATAGCGGTGTGAATGAGAAGGGAAGAAACGGAGTTGGAATTATCATCGATAAGGAGCTAAAGAGTGGAGTCTACGAGGTGTGCCGGAAGAATGATCGGATTATGAGTGTTAAGCTTGAGATGGGAGGAAGTGTGGCTACTATAGTGTGTGGCTATGCCCCGCAAGTAGGTTGTGATGATGAGGAGAAAGAGACATTCTGGAGAGAACTTGACCAAGTAGTAATGGGAATCCCTGATGGTGAGAGAGTGATCGTCGGAGTAGATCAGAATGGGCATGTAGGAAGGCGACGAAGTGGTGAAGAAAGGGTACATGGAGGTTGGAGTAGTGGTGAAAGAAATGAAGAAGGTAAAAAAATCATAGAATATGCTGTGGCCTTCGATCTGGCTATAGCTAACACATGGTTCAAGAAGAGAGTTGGGCATCTGATAACCTATAAGAGCGGGGATAGAATGAGTCAGATTGACTATATTATGTGCCGTAGGAAACATCTGAAGGAGGTGAAAAACTGTAAAGTGATTAATGGAGAAAGTGTAGCAACACAGCACAGGTTGGTTGTGGTAGACTGTGATATAAAAGGGGAAAAGAAGAATAGACGGAAGTGGTGGGTACAGAGGAGAATAAAGTGGTGGAAATTGGAAGAGGAAGGACCAAGGAATAAGTTTAAAGAAGAGGTATTGAAAGAAATGAAGTTACCAGAGGATGTGGAAGAAAGGTGGGACGTTAATAGTCGGAATATTAGAAAAATTGGAGAAGAGGTGCTTGGTATAACATCAGGAAAGGGACCACCTGAGGATAAGGAGGCATGGTGGTGGAATGAGGAGGTGCAGTTGGAGATCAAGGAAAAGAAAGAGGCAAAGAAAAAATGGGACATGACTGGAACTAGAGCCGACAAGGAGGCATATAGATTAGCAAGGAAAAATGCAAAGAGAGCTGTGGCAAGGGTGAAAGCGAGGGCAGTTGATGAGGTTTATGAAAAACTGGAGAGAAACGGTGGCGAAGCTCAGTTGTTGAGAATAGCGAAAGCCAGAGATAAGGCCTCGAAAGACATAACATCAGTCATGCAGATAAAGGATGCCTCAGGAGTAGTATTACAAGACGAGGACAAAATCAGAGGAAGATGGAAAGAATATTTCCGAAAACTACTAAATGAGGAGAATCCAAGAGAGAGGTGCGAGGATGGAGAGGTAAATGAGAGACCGGTGCAAGACATAAGTAGAGAGGAAGTGGTTTGGGTACTGAGAAAAATGAAGAATGGAAAGGCTGTGGGAGCAGACCAGATACCTGGGGAAGTGTGGAAAAGTTTGGGCAGTGAGGGCGTGGATATGTTATGGGATCTGATGTGTAAAACAGCCCAACAGGAAAAGATACCAGAGGAATGGAGGAAAAGTATTCTTGTCCCAATCTACAAAGGAAGAGGAGATGTTCAAGACTGTGGCAACTATAGAGGGATTAAGCTGATGTCACACACATTAAAAATATGGGAAAGAGTAATTGAAGCAAGGTTACGGCAGGAAACGAAAATTGGTGAGGAGCAGTTTGGATTTATGCCAGGAAGAGGGACAACAGATGCAATATTTGCGCTAAGACGATTGATGGAGAAATATAGAGAGATGCAAGTGGATCTGCACATGGTGTTTATAGATCTAGAAAAGGCATACGACAGAGTGGCCAGGCAGGAGGTATGGAGGTGTATGAGGAAGAAGGGGGGGGTGTCGGAGAAGTACATGAGGTTGGTGAAGGAGATGTATGAGGGAACAGAAACTCAGGTCAGGTCTAGTGTCGGCATGACAGAAGGGTTCCCTATTGTCATAGGGCTACACCAAGGGTCAGCTCTGAGCCCCTACCTCTTTCACCTGGTCATGGATGTACTAGTGGAGAATGTCAAGAAGGAGGCACCATGGAGCATGCTGTTTGCCGATGACATTGTTCTATGCGAATCATCCTGAGAGAAGCTTGAAAATACCCTGGAAGAGTGGAGAAAGGCATTGGAGAAGAGCGGCATGAGAATTAACTGGGTGAAGACTGAATATATGTCAACGGGGAGTGACGAGGATATTGTCATACGACTCCAGGGTGAAAGGCTAATTTCAGGGAAGAAATTCAAGTACCTTGGGTCAGTTGTCGAGAGGAATGGTGACCTGGATGAGGAAATACAGCACCGAATAACATGCGGTTGGATGAATTGGAGGAAGATGAGCAGGGTCCTGTGCGACAAGAGAGCGAGTTGTAAGAGGAAAGGAAAGCTCTATAAGATGGTGGTGAGGCCGGCGATGCTCCATGGTGCAGAGACGTGGCCTATAACCAAGGCACAGGAGAGGAAGATGGAGGTAGCGGAGATGCAGATGTTGAGATGGATGAGTGGTGTAACAAAGAAGGACAGGATAAGGAATGACTACATCAGAGGGACGGTTAAGGTGGGACCAATTGGCAAGAAGATACAAGAAAGTAGGCTGAGGTGGTTTGGACATGTTGAGAGGAAGGGCGAGGAGTATGTTGGTAAATGAGTGGAGTATATGGAGTTGGAGGAAGGAGGAAAAGAGGCAGGCCCAAGCTCAGGTGGAGAGATAAGATGACAGAGGATCTTAGGGAGAAAGGATGGAGTCCGAAGGATGCTCTGGACCGGAGAACTTGAAGAGGAAGGTTAAAGATTGGTGCGCCAACCCCGTTTAACATGGGATAAGGCAGAGTGAAAGAAGAAGAAGAAGAAGAATGGAAAAGTCATATTGCAAAGTGCCAAGAGAAGAGCTATTTCAAATGCTACAATTGTATTGTGTAAATGGCACATATCGAGCAATACATGGTCTATATTTAAGTTGTAAGTTAGCAGAATTGGAGGTATAGGAAAATGGTTGGATGTTAAATCAGGTGTGAGATGAGTGTTCATTATCTCAAATATCACATTTTCCATCATCTACGTCGATCACATCATGAAGGAAAGTGGCTTTAGGCCTGATACAAAAATTGTAGATATTCAGCTCTTTAGCTTATAAAAATGATGTTATACGTTTAAAACAATCCAGTACATGCCTGCAGGATTCTTTAACTAAACTGAATAATAACTGCTGTAATAAATTTGATAAAAAAATCAACAATAATAAAAAAAAGTATGAAAATAGGTAGGAATAATGAAATCATCAAAAATGTCAACTGCCTTCTAGCTTTTTTAGGCACAATTTTTAGTGAAAATGGAAGATGGAAAATTAAATTAAATTTTAATCTTCCTACTATTTTCATAGTCTTTTTTTTTTTTTCTTTTTACCAAATTTAATACAGCAGGCATTCAACTTAGAGAATCCTGCAGACTTGTATTGGATTGTTTTAACAGTATAACATCATCTATATACAGTTGAATATTTCCAATTTTCACATAAGGTCTAATAATAATAATAATAATAAATATGGAAACAGATGACAGAATAAGAAGAACTGGTATAGTGGAAAGTCAAATTAATCAATTTATATGGAATTATGGAATAAGAGAAACAAACACTTAACAGTATTCAAATCAATTTTAACTTATAGATTTGAGAACTAGGCTAGAAATAAAATGCTTGATCAAGGCTGGAGACCACAGATAAAGTTCTGGGAGAGATTAAGGAAGCGAAAAGATGGCATCAATGGACAAAACATTAAAACTGAGGATATTAGGAAAGAACTTTACATTGCTAGAATTCAGGAATGTAAAATCAGATTAGCTTTGAAAGCAAAGCTAATCTGATTGAGTATGGCTACTTAAACAAAGAGAAAAGGTTAGCAAAACAGGTATCTGTTGCCAGGATGGCAGGAACATGACACAAACCAAGATATCGGTCAATTGATATAGTAAGAAGTGTCTTAAAAACCAAAATATAAGATCACAATATTTGAATCCTGACCAACTCCAATATTGTTAGATCTTCATTTCCAGTATTTTGCTTCAAATTAATCTGTTAGAGATAACAGATTAATTTGTTGAAAGACTGTCACCTCCAACTCAATACAGAGTTTTGCAGATGACAGCACATTGCACTCCTTTCTTTCATTCGATAAACCTTACTCTACACAACTCACCTCAACCTACAGAACATCATCCACCACTGCCTTCAATTCAGATCTCCAAGCCATCCTCCAATAGGGCTCAGATAACCTCATCAATTTCAATGCTAGTAAAACCCAGTCCTGTCTTATTCCTCACAAAAAAAAACATCCTTCCCCCAGTATTATTTTTGATAACACTCAAATTCCCAGACAAGATGAGATCTCTCTTCTTGGAATTACCCTGACATCAAGCCTCTCCTGGCATAAACACATCACAACCATTGCATCCTCAGCTTCTAAAAAATTAGGATTTCTCTTTTGCTCAAGATGTTACTTTATCCCTGAACAACTGTTAACCTTATACAAATCACAAATCTGCCCAGCTATTGAATATTGCTCTCACATATGGGATGGGTCCCCTAAAAGCCCCCTCAAAATGAGTGAGGAAGCTTTTAATGACCCATCTCTTACCAACTCACTCCTCCAACTTTTGTACAGATGTTCAGTTTCTGCAACTTGCATATCCTATAAATATTTCCATAGCCAATGTTCATCTGAAACAGCATCAATAATTCCTCCACTTAGTACTAAGCTCGTTGGAACACATGCAGCTGCTGCTCAAAATCCCACCACAGTGCACCTTGAAACACACAGAACAAGTTTCTTTTCCTTCTCCTTCATTCCTGCTACTGCTGTATTGTGGAACAGTCTTCCCCCAATGTGTTTCCCAAGGAATACAATATACAGGCTTTTAAATCAAATGTAAAAAAGTTCCTTTCCAAACCCATTACCTATAAACGATACTAATGTACTATAGGTTGATCAACCAACTAACCTCTCGTGTATATGGGCTCAACATAAAGAGTTGCAATCCTGATTTACTTTTATCTCTAAGGAAATATTAGATATAAATTTACAACAATTCAAATATAGCATTTAGTGAATTAATAGAAGAATTTCTAAAATTTACTTTTTCTGTTGGAGTAATGAGATAAACAGCTTCCATGGTGGGCAATGGTTCTCTCTTCTTATTTAGATCTTCTACAACTAATTCAATAAAAAAAAATGTATATTACTTAGAAAATTATGTATAAAACTTTTAGTATTGAAAAGAAACATACACATTATTTTTCTATGGGGCACTAATATCATGTGTCATCAGTTACCCTGCTGTATCGTACATTATGTGTATATCAGAATGTCTTGTTTAGTGTCACTTAAGTAAAATCAATACTGTAGATAGTCATATTTTTTAAGAAAAAAATTTTATGACAAGAATGCTGTATCTCTTAAGCAGCAAAACAGGAAATATGCACAAGAATGTTTACCAGTTCCCTATCATTCTTGCTGAAAAGGATAGGAAAGTTACAAATTTGTACACATGAAAAGATACTTCTGCACAGAAAAATGTAAGCAATGAAAGCCATGCCATTTAAAAACACTATGGATGCATAGCAGAAGGGGTATAAAGAGCATCTTTTATTTGAAGACCGTTTTCAATAGTAAGTAATCAAAGAATGTAGGGAGAGGAAAAAACTTTGGCCAGTATTAGCCGAGTAAGTAATAAAAATACCAAACTCTCAACTTGGACCTAAACAGAAGTATAAGCTGCTAGTAAAACTGGCAAGGTGCAGCAAATCCACAGGTAATCGAGTCCAAAAGTAGTTTCAACGAACTGTCACAACAACTATTGCTGTGGTTTGCTAGACATAGGTAAGTAAATCCATCAAAAATCCTATATCACAGGGTTTTAAAACTAGCAGCGACTGAGAAGCAGCATGTGAATAAATGACTCGAGAACAAAGAGCGTTAGATTTTATCACAATATCAGAGAGATGCAACTATTTTGCCACTGTTAGTGACAGTGATCATGCTATACTTACCCTAGGAGGTAGCCAACTATATGGGTGTTCTAACCATGATAGATTACATGCTGAACTACAAAGCTCATCTTTTATTTATTATTTTTATGCTGGGCCCATACACGAGGAGTTGGTTGATCAACCTATAATATATTAGTACTGTATATGGGTAGTGGGTTGGGAAAGGAGGAACTAGTTTACATTTGATTGAAAAGCCTGTATATTGTATTTCTTGGGAAACACATCAGGGGAAAACTGTTCCGCAATACAGCAGTAGCTGGGTTGAAGGAGGAGGAAAAGACACTTGTTCTCTGGGTTTCAAGGTGCACTGTGAAGGGATGTTAAGCAGCAGTTGCATGTGTTCCAATGGACATAGTACCAGGTGGGGAATTATTGATGTTATTTCAGATGAACATTTGCCATGGAAATATTTATAGAATACACAATTTGCATATGAAGGAAAGTGGTATTAAACCTGATATCAAAATTGGAGTTAATCTCAGCTCTTTGCTTTATGTGGATGATGTTATACTTCTAAATAAATCGGCTACAAGTCTGCAAGATTCCCTGACTAAATTGAATAACTGTTGTAATAGAGATGGTATGAAGGTCAGCATTAAAAAGACAAAGACAATGAAAATATCAATTGCATTGTGAATGGAGAACCTATAGAACAAGTAAAATATTTCATCTACTTAAGCACAATGTTTAGTGAAGATGGTAAATTAAATATGGAAATAGACAACAGAATCAACAAAGCTTGTATGGTAGGAAGTCAATTGAATAAATTTACATGGAATAAGAGAGAAATTAGCCAAAACACTAAATTAGCTGATACAAGATAGTGTTTAAACCAATTTTAACTTATGGATCTGAGAGCTGGGTTAGAAGTAAAACACTTGACCAAAAACTAGAGACTGCAAATATGAGTCCTGAGAAAGATTAGGGGCATGAATAGATGGCATCAATGGCAATATCTTGTTAAAAACAAGGATATTAGGAAAGAACGTGATATTGTTAGCATCCAGGAATGAATTAGCAGAGCTAATCTCAGGTGGTATGGTCACTTAAGCAGAATGGGAGAGGAAACATTTTGGAAATTTATGGAGACAACTACCGTGTTGATTTATATTAAAGGAGCAGAAAACTTTAGTTTAATATAAACCAAAATACACACTCGATGTTTCGACCTTCATATCAAGGTCGTCATCTGGAGCATACACAATATATACACAAAAACAAGCTACACTACAATCTACATGGTTTTGCTAAAGTTACTGACCAACCGTTACAACAATTATTGGCCTGACATCTGGTGAGAAAAAAAAAACTTTACTACATCAAAGCTAGAATCCTATTATTATTATCTATTAGGTTACAAAATTAAATTGGGCTGGAGAGCAACATGTTTATATATATATTAAAAAAAATAATAAAAAATTATACATATTTCAACCAAGTGGTATGGGATAGTTTCCAATAAAGCTGAAATTGCTTCAAGTCTTAAAGTATGCTAGATACTAAGTAGGCTGAATATGTGCCATCCAAATTCTTGGAATTTTTATGCCTCCATTATTGTTGAGTTAGGGTGGTTAATCAGAATTTCACAGGCTTCTTTAAATTTTCTTTCATACCAGGTTTTTGTATGATGTAAAGAGCAGGTACTGTACTTTGGTTTACATTAAACTAAAGTTTTTTACTCCAACATGGTAGTTGTCTCCATAAATTTCCAAAATGTATTCTGATCACCATGTAAGCATGAAAGAAAGGAAATGGGAGAGGAAAGATTAGCAAAACAAGTGTTCTCTGCCAAGCTGGCAAAGGAAGACCAAGATATAGGTGGATTGATACAGTAAAAAGTGCCTTAGAAGACAGAAATATAAGACCTGATAATATTGGAGTCGTCTTGACATTTAGCAGACTGATTTGGAAGAAAATTGTAGATAGGAAGTTAGTAATCATGTAAATTTTTCATGTAGTACTATCATATCCTTTACACCCCTTGAGGGTGTATATCACGAATTTGATGATGACAATTTGCCGAAACCAAACATCTGTGCAAAAGTGGGGAGAGTGAGTTGGTAAGAGATGTGTCATTTATCAATCAAATTGCTCTCCTCTGTTTGAGTCAAGCATTTTGAGAGAGCTCTTAAGAGCCCTACTCCAAATGTGAGAGTGGTATTCAATAGATGGGCAGATATGTGATTTGTGTAAGGTTAACAGCTGTTCAGAGGTGAAGTAATGCTTTGAGGAAAAGAGAAAATCTTAATTATTTTTATGGCTATTTAGCCTATTTTTTTTTAGGAGTACCCCCCTTTTTTTTTTATAATGTCATTGGCTTTTTACTCAAATTTTAGGACATTACTGATGTTTTATAGGGACAGATATATGAAGAATATATAGGATGAAAACAATTAAATATTTAAACAATAAAAAAATGCAACAACCAAAAGAAAAACGGAATACAAAATACAGGAAAAACAGAAATAGCTGTCCATGCCCTCGAACAGAAACATATCCCACAAATTGACGAGGCCGTAATAGTAGAACATACAAGAAAGTGAAACAATGCTTAAAAATCGGAAACGATAGCCATAAAATGTGACAAAAACTCAATAGACGTCCACTGGCCCTACATAATTTCCGAGAGTTGGAAACTTCAGAACATAAAAATTAGGTCACAACTTCGATCAATAGAATACAACGCAGATACACCAAAGACAGAAACACCGAGCTGGCATGACATAGCCTCCACTTTCCCCCCATGAGCTCCTAAGACTAAGCACTGTGGAAATGGCTCACACCCCATTCTCCCACCCCCTGATCTTATCCCATAATATCCTTCTCCTTCCCCAAACATTTCTATTTTCACTCACATCCCAAAGTATTCTCTGTCCACCTTTAATAATTTTAAAAAAATAAAAAACCCGGTTTTTCAGAAAGTTCATATACCTCTCTTACCTCACCAATAATTCTCCCACATCTCTCAAACTCCACTTTTTCCGACCCTCCCCCTTCCATACTTCTTTCCTTCAACAGTAGATGAATGCATATTGCCATATGCTGCTGAAAAAGATGACAGTCCGCAACAGCCTAGAAAGGTATGTCCAGTTTTTTCATCCTATATATTCTTCATATATCTGTCCATATAAAACATCGTTATGCCCTAAAATTTGAGTAAAAACCCAATGACATTATAAAAAAGGGGTACTCTTAAAAAAAAATAGGCTAAATAGCCATAAAAGTAACATTTACTTAGAGGAGTAACATGGATAAGGTCTATCAAATGAAACAGAGAAGTGCAATGTGCTTTCATCTGCAAAACTGTGTATTGGGTTTCATTGAAATCCTATTTTAAGAAGCTGAGAATATAATGGTTGTGATGTGTTTATGCCAGTAGAGGCTTGATTGTCAGGGTAATTCCAAGTAGAGAAATCTCATCTTGTTTAAAAATTTGAGTGTTATCAAAAATAACACTGGGAGAAAATTGAGAAATAAGACACAACTGGGTTTTACTAACATTGAAATTGATGAGGTTATCTGAGTCCCCATTAGAGGATGGCTTGGAGAGCAGAATTGAGGGCAGTGGTGGTTGATGATGTTCTGTAGGTTGCAGTGAGTTGTGTAGAGTAAGGTGAAACAGATGAAACAGAGAAGTGCAATGTGCTTTCAGCTGCAAAACTGTGTATTGGGTTTCATTGATATACAGAAGAAAGAGTTGGTGAGAGAACAGAACAGAACCTTGTGGAACCCCCAGCATTAGTTGGATGGCAAGAGGATAGGGAACCATCCACAATCACACAAAGCATATGCATCTAGACAGGGGAAGCTGGCAATCCAACTGAAGAAGTCCTGAGACGGTCCAAATGATGAGAGTTTGCTTAGTAAGCCTTCGTGCCAGACCCAGTCAAAAGCTTTTGAGATATCAAGTACAACTACTTGATATTTGCCAAACTTCTCCATGGCATTTATCCAGAGATGGGTGATGTATGTGAGTAGATCTCCTGTTTATCAGCAGCGACAGAATCCATACTCATGGTCATTTATTAGCTGAGTACCTTCAAGGTGGTGTGTAGGAGTTGGGAATTGATGGTTTTCTCCATTACTGTAGATAGGACTGAGGTGAGCAAGATAGGGTGGTAGTTAGATGGCAGTGATATGTCACCCTTCTTGGGAATGGTTGACTATACGACAATTTCCATGTGGGATAGATACCAGTGGAGTAAGAGAGTATATGCAGGTGGCATAGGATAGGAGTCAGTTCTGGTGCACAAACATTCAGGACAAATGAAGGAATGCCATCAGAGGCAAGAGACTGTCTAATTTAGACAATAGTTTTCTGATATCTTTCTGGCAAAAGGATATAGGAGGCAATGTATATTGGGCAGATGGGATAGTTGGGAGACATTTACCATTGTCAGTTATGGTGTATGCATTGGAGGCAAAGTATGAAGCCAGGAGACTGGCTTTTTCTGTGGATGATGATGCAATAGAGCCATCTGGGTATGATAGGGGTGAGAATAGTGTTGGGCAAAAGTTACAACCAACTGTTTGGCAAGAGACCGAAAGGTTCTGCTGCCACTTGGACAAGCTGCAAGCTTCCTGCATTTTTTTTTTTTTTTTTTTTTTTTTTTGTTCTTTCGAACTCCTGTTCTGGAAGCACTGATAATTTTCTTGCATCTATTTTGGACTTGAGTATATGCACTGAAGGAGGATGGAGTTCTTGATGTGCGATAGTTATGGTATGCTTGATTTTTCATTTGTACAGCCTTGGCACATCTTTTGGAGAAGGGTTCAAATAAGGAATGGCAGTTCAGAGTAATGTGAGGAATGTATGTTTCTATTACTTTGGTGATACATTCAGTGCATATGCATATGCAATGGAAGGCTAAAAGCAATAGTCCAACCCATGGGAATGAAGCATAGAAATCATGGAGGCTGTCCCACTTGGCACTGTTATAATTACTATTACTATTATTACGGGCAACTCCAGGGAGTCATTAGACTCATCGAGGGAGGCCCGAAACATATATATAAACATATAATGCCAAAGTACTCTTGTATGAGAGTAGCTGTGTAAGCTTTGTTGCATGGGGAGGAGATGAGCACTAGATTGTGGTAGGAATTATCTAATGGGCATTACATTCACTGTGTATTTGGAAGGATCGTTAGTAAGGAAGAGATCTAGAGTGTTTGAGGGGGGTGGTTCAGGTTATCTGGTATTCTGGTTGGCATGTGAAGAATTTATGTAAGGTCGTTAGCAATGGCAAATGTTTCAGCATCTCTGACTTCATGATCTGCACAACTAGAGGAGGAAAGCCAGTTGGTGTTGTGGACATTAAAATCTCCTAGGAGGATGATTTCGATTTTGGGAAAGTGGGACTGAAGAAAATCAATTTTTAAGGAGAGGAAATTAAAGAACTCAGAGTAGCTGGTGGCACTAGGGAGTGATAGAGAGAGCAAATGAATTTGGCTGAGTGGGGAAGAGATATTTTCAACCAAAGAAGGTCAAAGTTGGGCAATTCTAGGTTGGGTGCTCTCTGGCAAGGTATGTCAGAGCAGATGTATGTGCAGATATCATCCTTGGGTTGAAAGGAGTAAAGAGCATGTAGTTCAGAAGGTTGAGATGAATAGTGCTGGAGGAAGTGAGATTTGAGTTTCTGTCAAAAAAGAGTAGGTGGGGTTTGGTAGACTGAAGATGGTAATGGACACTAAGATTGCAATTGAGGCCATGGATGTTAGTGAAGTGGATAGGCAAGGTTCTGTGGGGCATATATTTGACTGCAATGGTCTTGCACATTTCCTATGCAGTGTCCTGCATGCTGGTCTCCATGGTGGATACTAGTGGTGTACTTGATTTTTGCACTAATTTCACTTGTTTGTGGTCTATGATCCAATTATTGTTTCCATTTTGGCATTTTTCTTCAAGTTGTTTTTGAAGATGAAGTTCTTGTTCTCTCTGGGCAAACGTTAAGTTAGGTCGAGCACATATGCATAATTGGGGGCAAGTGTCCTTGAACTTGTTATTAATTTATATGTGCTTGTCTATATATCACAAGTCAATTTTACATGCCGTGGAAAGTTCGTTCCATCCTTTCTTTTATTTTGGGATCAGATGTGATGGCACCTGACAATATTTCTAAAATCAAAGTTGCATTCTTCTAATTTGCTGATGTCTTCTTAGTGATTTACCATTTTCTGTCAGAAACAAGAGAATCTATTTTCAATTGAGTGTGTATCATTGATGCAATTAGGTTGCAGATTTCATTAGCGGACAAGGATGCTTCTGTGGTGCAGCGATCATTGAATAGCTCAAGTTTCACTTCCAGAGTTCAGATTTTGGAAAATATTGTTTTGATCATAGTATTAAGGTGCTGTTTGAGGTTTTCAATTCGTTTCCCTAAAAAGGAAACGAATTGAAAAAAAGCTGGTTGAGGTAGATAAAAAGCATGTGTGTCGATTCATCTATTTTTTCACAGGAAGTATGTAGCCAGTAGCAACATAAATTGCACAATATACTTTTCTTTTTAATCGGTAACATCGATTTTACAGCTGCAATACTTCATATCGTTGTTGGGTTTGTCCACAATTGACGGCACTACTGACAAGACTCGAGGTGCTCTTTTATAGTTGGCCTTTGTTGCTACCATATCTTTACTTTGCATGGTAGGCATAGCAGGTGCTTGCACATTTCTGATTTTTAATTGTCAAGATATCTGATTTCATGCACTATAAGTACTTACGGGTTGTGCAGAAGAATCTGCTCTTCAGTATCGGTTGAGTTTAGTTGAATTAGTTTAATTAGTTTTCCATTTATTGATTAATTTGAACGAAAAACACGATAATGATAAAATGTGGGAACACAAGTTTAGAGTAGCTTATTCACAGGTGGCACCTGTGAATAAGCTACTCTAAACTATTTGGTATCCTATCAAATTTACTAAGAAATTTGATAGGATACCACATAAAAGGCTATTGCATAAACTGGAGAATATGGGATTGGAATATAAGCTATTGGTTTTGGATAAGTAGGTGGTTGACAAACAGGCATCAGACAGTAGTATATGGGGGAGATCTATATATTAACGATATCAGAAAGGGCCTGACAGAAAATCAATTGTTTACTATGATGCAAAGATAGGCAGAGCAATCAGAGATGATACTGATATACATTTACAGGGCTATTTGAACAGGAAGTGTGGGCAAAAGATCACAGCTGTCAATTCAGTGTTAGTAAGCGTAAAGTTATGCAATTTGGCATGATGAGATATCAAATGGTATATTATACTGGTGGGATTATGCAAGGAGTAACTGACAAGGCTAGAGATCTTGGGGTTATGGTGAATAGGAAGTTCAAGGGTCACACTCTGGGGAAAAAAAAAAAAAATAAAATAAAATAAAAAATTAGACGATAATTGCAATGTTGAAACACTGTCATGTAAAGATATGAAAGTAATGTTGCCGCTTTACAGTGCACCTGGACCACTGTGTGCAGATTTGGTCTCCTGGGTTCCAAGGGAATAAATAAGCTGTGAAAAGGGTACAAAGAAGAGTTACAAAGATGATATTGGAATTATGGAATAAACTGAAAATATATGGACTGCAGACACTGGTAGACAGAAGGAGTGGTGATATACTAGAGGTCTATAAACTTTTGAGAGTGTCAAGTTAAGCACTTTGGCATGATAAGATTTCGAAAGGCATTTTATATTGTGGGATTATGCTTACAGAAACTGAAGATCTTGGAGTTATGGTGGATAGGAATTTGAAGTTCAAAAGTCACATACCAAAGATGGAGAGAGGACAAGGGACATCTCTGGAAGTTAAGTTTGTGTGTTCAAGTAGTGTGCATCTGATGCAAATGAGTTTAAGAGAAGTTATGACAGCTGGTGTGGGTGATATATGCCCTCCCTCAAAGGCTCCTTAACTCCATGGAGGTTTAATAAAAATGTTCTAGCAATTTACTCATGTTTTATAACAATGTTATAACCGAGTTGGATAAAGGGAATGGATACACTACGATACTGCTGGATTTTGCTAAGCCATTTGTCAGTAAACCACACAAAGGGAGGTTGCATAAGTTAGAGAATATGAGAATATCATATACAACTTCTGATTTCGATAAGTGGGTGGTATCAGAAAGTGGTATATGGAGACTGTGAATATGTCAGATTTAAAGTGACTAGTGGTGTACCTCAGGAATCAGCTCTTGGACCACTGTTGTTCAATCTATACATTAATGATATTGAGAAGGACCTGACAGGAGATGTTCAATTGTTTGCTGAAGATGCAAAGATAAGCAGAACAATTCTGGAATGTACTGATAAAAATGTTCTAGCAACTGTGGACTGCAGACACTGGTAAATAGCAGTATTATTATTATTATCCCAAGACCCCACTTACACAAATTGATTTAAATAACCTGGAACTGTGGGCAAATGATAATCACTATCAAATCAATGTTAGAAAGCATAAAATTATGCACTTTAGCATAATGAAATTTCCAAAGGCATTTTATATTTGGGAGATTATGATCTGAGAAACTGATGAAGTTAGGCATCTTGAAGTTATGGTGGAAAAATTTGAAGAATTAGAAATTTGAAGTATGAAGGTCACGTAGCAAAGATTAGAAATATAATTCAGAAGATAACTGTGATATTAAAATAAACAATAAACATTGACATATAACGATAAGAAGTCATTTTTAATCTTCAAAAGGCCTTGATATGACCACACCTGTACTACTGGGAAGAGATTTTGTATTTTCAGTTTGAAGGGGATACAGAATCTGTGGAAAGTGGGCAAGAATAAACACAAAGGTTAACAAAGATGATATATAGATTATGGAATTTAGATTATGAGGACAGACTAAGAGTGTTTATGGACAGACACAAGTAAATAGGAGTATTATTATTATTATTCCAAGATCCCATGGATTCAAAAACTAATCTAGGATGTCCTTTTGTCATACACACACAGCTCATCATACTGTGCCTTAAACACACTCAAATTCTCTGCAGAAACCACACTCTCAGGTAAGGCATTCCAATCATTCACAGCTCTGAGCACAAAAAACTTGCTTCTCACTCCCTCCTTATACAGCTTCCAGGGATTACCTCTGGTTCTCCCCTGATCTCCCACTGTTTTCTGTAAAACCAAGATCCCATGGATTCAAAAACTAATCTAGGATATCCTTTTGTCATACACACACACAGCTCATCATACTGTGCCTTAAACACACTCAAATTCCCTGCAGACACCACACTCTCAGGTAAGGCATTCCAATCATTCACAGCTCTGAGCGCAAAAAACCTGCTTCTCACTCCCTCCTTATACAGCTTCCAGGGATTACCTCTGGTTCTCCCCTGATCTCCCACCATTTTCTGTAAAACCTCTACAACATTGATCCTATAGCAACCCCTTACTAACTTGTAGGTCTGTCATATCACTCCCCTTCCTGCTATTCACTAGACTCTGTAAACTGCATCTTCTCAACCTTTCCTAATATTTGACATTCGAGAGATCAGAAACTACCTTAATCAGTCACCTCTGGACCCTTTCCAACATCTCTTCGTCTTTTTGAAAACCAGTTGACCAAATCTGTGCACAGTAGCCCATGTGTGGACAAATCAAAGCCTTATACAATGAAACAAGAAACTCCTTACCTCTGCAAGTCTCCTCTGCATCACTCCCAGAATTCTTTGTGTTGTCCTCACAATTTTGACAATTATGTCCCCTATATTTCAGATCCCTATCCACCATCACCCCAAGATCTCTTATTTCCTCCATCTCCAACAACATATTCCCACCAAGCATAAATTCTACATCCCATCTTTATTTCCTAAATTTCAAACCCTTACGCTTCGCAACATTGAACTCGCATCCCCATTCCCATGCTCATTCACAGCAATGGCTCTAAAACAGATCCTTGAGGCACACTACTAGTGACCTTTCTTTTTCGGGATATTGCTCCTCAATACACAACTTGCTGATACCTATCAGGTAGCCAGTCTCCAATCCAGTGCACTAATCTAATACCTAACCCCATCCGCTCTAGTTTGACAATCAAACTTATCACGCGGTAATCTATCAAAAAGCATTTGCAAAATCTAAGTATACTACTGTGTATCACTTTCCTCTGTCCAAGGACGCTATCACCTTATTGTAATAAGTAAGTAGATTACTGAAACATGACCTCCCTTCAGCAAAATCCATGCTGCCCATCAAAGATAATACAATTGTTGTCAACCCAATTCTGGATCCTAGTTCTCACCAGCTTCAACAACTTACAAAACAACACCTGACACACAGATAGGCCTAAATTTGATGCTTAAGTTCTATCACCTTCCTTATAAAGCAGCAGAATCTTGCCCTCTTTTCCTTCCTTAGGAACTCGACCCAATGCAAGACTCATTAAAAAAATATGTCAAGGCAGATGTCAACTCTCTGGCACATTCCTTCAGAATACATACATAGTGATATATTATCAAGTCCCACAGCCTTATTAACATCAAGTTTGCTCAATTCCCTATACACCTCTTGCACACTTACAGTTGGTCTCTCCTCCCCATCATCAACTGCCCTCAATCTCTCCATGATGTTACATTCACAACAACAAAAGACCTTTATGAACTGCTCATTAATATCTCCACTATATCTTCTGCAGCAGTTGTCCCTATACCATTTTCTCCAATCAATGTCATCTTTCCATAACAATTGTTTTTTTTTGTTGACTACATATCAAAAACACTCTCTAGGATTCTTTTTGGGTTCATTGGTTAACTGCTGCTCATATTTGACTTTTGCTACCCTTACCAATCAAGTCATCCTCCTTTCCAGCTCTTTGTAATCCTCATGGAATTGATTATTACCACTTCTCTTATGCTACCACCATAATGCCTTTTTTTTTTCCATCTGTATTGCATGCTTAATCTCTTCATTCATCCATTTCACACCTACCTTATTTAACCTTCTGACCATAGGAATACATTTAGACATTGCTTCTTGAACCTTGTAGTTCCACATATACCCTTTTGTTGGAAGTTTTTTCCCACTTGGTTAGACTATAATAAATTCAGTTTAATCCTTTATCCATTTCACATCTACCTTATTTAACCTTCTGACCATAGGAATACATTTAGACATTGCTTCTTGAACCTTGTAGTTCCACATATACCCTTTTGTTGGAAGTTTTTTCCCACTTGGTTAGACTATAATAAATTCAGTTTAATCCTTTATCCAAGTGTAAGCAAACAAAGTTTGAACCTACAGTATCTTCAGGACCAAGGCAATTCGTGGTAAAGGTGGATCAAGCTCTCACCACTACTTGTCTTGGTATCTCCCATAATGCAAAGCACATCTCCTTGCAGATGTATAATGCTATGCATTAAGGGATGGGCCACTACCCAGACCCGTTTTGACCTTTATTGAGGTCTCATCAGTGGGAGCCAGACTTAGAGGTGGTGATACTAAGGTGGAAGTAATGGAGAAGTCATATTTACCTATACAAGTTGCCAAAAGGTGTCTTACCTTATTATTAAATTACTCTGGATTTAGAGAAATATGTTGGAGTTTTTTTCCACTTGGTTAGACTATAATAAATTTAGTTTAATCCTTTATCCAAGTGGCTTCTCCATTACTTCCACCTTAGTATCACCACCTCTGGGTCTGGCTCCCACTGACGAGACCTCAATAAAGGTCAAAACCGGTCTGGGTAGTGGCCCTTCCCTTAATGCATAGCATTATACATGTCTGCAAGGAGATGTGCTTTGCATTATGGGAGATACTAAGACAAGTAGTGATGAGAGCTTGGTCCACCTTTACCACAAGTTGCCTCAGTCCTGAAGATACTTCAGGCAAAACTTTGTTTGCTTATACTTGGATAAAGGATTAAACTAAATTTATTACATATACCCTTTCCTTACAAAGGTCCTCACACTGCTGGAATAAGACCACCCAGGTAATCACTTCATGGTCACTCTCACCAACTGGAGGGTGATTTGACGCCTCATTTATAATTACATCTTCTGATGAGATGATCAAATCCTAGATCCTTAATCCTCGAGCCCTATGTTACATACTATCTGAGGTAGTTGTCCCTCAAAAACTCAAGAAACTCATTTTCTTTACTTCCAGTTGCTATCTCATCATCCCAGTCTATATTGCCATAATTAAAATCACTCATAATGATCACCCTTTTCTTATTTTCTTGGGTAATTTGATTATACATTTCATAGTCACTACCATCAACATTACTAGGTCTATAACAACATGCAACTAAGTATTTCATTCTATTCACCTCTATCTCACACCATACTGCCAAAAAGTCAATCATCAGGTGCCCAGGATTGAACTGAGGACCTCTCGATCTGCCAATATGATAGAAGGCTATTAAATTCTTTAAGGGTGGTATAGGATATCGACTGATGAAAGTTTTCATTATGTATAGAAGGAGGGAAGAAAACAAGTGTGCATCTGTGGAGAGCTTGATATTTCTCTCATAGAGCAGTGAGTGAGACAACAGTTTGTATGCTGAAGCAATGAGTGCATCTAGTGTGAATGAGTTTAAGAGAAGGTATGACAGCTATTGTAGGAGATCTATGGCCTACCTTTGTGAGGCCTTGGCTCCCAAGAGGTCTCAGATAATATTTTCTGACATTTAAAATTGGAATATTATCATCATCATTACACTCTCCCCCCACCCCCACCGAGTCAGCAGACTCATGAAAGATTCACTCAACTGATAACACATATATCATATCGAACCTTCAACTCCTCAAAACTCCTTGCATTGAAACATTCTGGGAATGTGTATTTACTCACAATTCTCCACGTAAAAAAATCTATTCTAACACTACTCTTCTTCATCATACTCTTGCACAACTTCCAGATATGTCATTTGGTTCTTTTTCTCTCACCTTCTACTCTCTTTATAATCTCCTCGCTAAACAAACATCTATCTTATTGCCTCTTTTTCTACTATCCACTAAGCTATTTCCATAGCCACCATTCCAAAGTCCTAATATTGCCATAACTCATCTTTAGATCTTCCCCAATGTTTCCACATCACAATGAAAACTAAGTGAAAAAATCTGATCACAACAGACCAAGTGTTTTCTGACCAGTGCTTTATACAGTGGCACAACCACCTACTTATCCCTACATGTCAGCATACTCCTTATCATAGCAGGGTGATGCTATGATGCGGGGTATGCACTGGAGCATGATGATTGACAGATTGAAATCTGTCAATCATCATGCTCCAGTAGAATTTTACATAGTATTGTTTGCTTTTTGTTTCTTGGTGTGTCTGTGTGATTTTTGTGTGCTTTCTGTGTTATTTTAATTATTATTTTTAAAATAAGATAGCGTACATATCGCACCGATAAAAAAAAAATGGCAGTCAGGTCGCCATGTTTGTGTAAGAGTTTTGATATAAAAGAGTTTATGCAATGTGCTGTCTATGAGACGTATGCTTTGCGAAGAGCGGTGGGAGTCTGGTTAGATGGTGATAGTGGAGTTAATATGTGCAGAAAGTGTAAGGAGAATGAGGATCTCAAGCGAGTTTTGGGTGGCGAGAGTGATATCGTTAAAGATAGTCAGAATATAGAAATTAGCGATGTGATAAGGAATTGTGAGGTAGTACCAGATAGGTGTGAGAGCGTCATTGAAAGTGTAAATGAAGGTAGAAATACAGAACGAATGGATGATTTAATTGATAATGAAAATGGTGAGACAGATGCAAGTAGTGAAATCGCACAGTTGAGCGGAGCGATACACAGAGCAAAGCGGCAACTGGAGCCTATGGAAAAATGTGTGCTGAACGTACCGACTAATAAACGCCGAAAGTCTGTTACGAAAAATAATAGAATGTTCGTAAACATAAATAAAATGAAGGAGCGAGTGCTGTATGGAGATTCACTATTAAGAGGTGTAATAGTTGAGAGTTTGACGAAATCGTACCAGCCGGGTGCAAACATAAAGGATGTCAGCGAATCTATTCAAGTGCAAAAACAGAGGGTGAAAGAGATGATAATCGTGGCAGGAACAAATGATTTGAAAGAAGACAAAATGGAAATGATAGAGTATGTGAGGGAATTACTTGAGGTAGCAAAAGAGAAGAATGAGAGAGTTAGGATGGTGAGCATTTTTCTGCAGTATGACAGTGAAGTGTTAAGAAGGAGGGCCATAATTGCCAATGACTTTATGCGTGGGTTATGCATGGAGAGTGGTGTGGAATTTGCGGATGTGTGGAGTGAGTTCGATGGGCGAAAGGATTTATATAAGATGGATGGGTTACATTTGAATGGATTTGGTGTACGGAGGCTTGAAAAAGTGTTAATGAATGAAGTACAGACTCAGGGAAACTAGATTTATTAAGGGGGGGAGTAGATATGCAGACTTTAGGGAGGCAGTTGAGTGTGTGTGTGCGAGTATAATATGCCCGAGCGAGTACGAAGGACAATAGATCAGAATGGGATAGTTAGTATGAGGCATCAAAGTAGGGATGGGACTAATGGGCTTCTGCAATTCATGTATACTAATGCCAGGAGTATTAGGAACAAGAAGGAAGAGTTTTTGGCCTTGGTTGGCACTTCCAAGCCACAGGTTGTTGGTATTAATGAAACATGGCTGACAGAAGATGATAAAACTAGTGGGATTGAATGCGACGAGTATAGCGTGTTCAGGAGTGACAAGGAGAATAAAAAAAGGGGGGGAAGTGTTATTGATGATAGCTGATGAGTTGCAGTCAAGGAGTATAGAAGTTGAACTGCAGGATAGAGAAAAGAGCACGTTTGAGGCTATTTGGTGTGAGATAGAGTCCAGCAGAACAAAATATACAATTGGGTGCTGCTATAGACCAAGTGATGAAATAGATGGTGGGGATAGTATGCATAGACAAATAGAAGAAATGAGGGTAATTATTATGGGTGATTTCAATTATCGTAACATTGACTGGAAAGAGGAGAGGGCACATGGGAGGAAGGAATTGGATTTTATGCAGTTATTAACGGACAACTATCTGCGACAGCATGCAGTGGAAAATACTAGGGGGCAGGTGCTTGACCTAGTAATTGCCTCTGAGAATGTGGCTGTAACGAACATGACCATGTTGCCACTAATTGGTGAGAGTGATCATAAGGTCATGACGTGGGAGGTAGCTAAAGGAGTGGAATTTACAATTAAGACAGGGTACATATGGAATCACCGGGCTGGTAAGTATGACAAGCTTAGGAGTGTGCTTGGTTCAGTGCCATGGCATGTACAATTGCAAGGGCTAGAAGTTGATAGTGCATGGGAGGGGGTTAAGAAGTGTTTGCATGAAGCAATGGCTGACTGTATACCTAGATTCCGAATAATAAATCAAGTAGGGGTTAAATGGATGAATAACACTATTAAGCTTGAGCTGCAAAAAAAGAAACAATTGTGGAAGGAATTTAAGGAGAAAGGTGACCAGCAGGTGCAGGAACAGTATAAAGCTCAGGCCAGGATGGTAACAAGGGTGGTAAGAAAAGCAAAACCGGATTACAAAAGAAAATTGGCCATGCAGGCTAAAGAGAATCCCAAACAGTTTTTTCAATATGTTGCAAGTAAAAGGAAAAATGTTCATGGCAGAATGATTTTAAAAAATGCTGAGGGTAGGGAGGTAACCGAATCAGTCGATACAGTGGAATTACTGAGTGAGCGCTTTGCAAGAGTATATCATCCAGGTGGTGACATTGCAGGAATGGAAGAACCAACAGCTTATACTGGAATTGTGATGAATGAAGTAGAGGTAAATAGTCTATTACAGAACCTCAATGTCAATACATCTGTGGGATTGGATGGTATACTAGCTCGTGTTGTATGTGAAGCGGCTAAAGAATTGTCACTGCCCTTGACCATTTTGTTTAATTTGAGCCTCGGGTCTGGGTCAGTCCCAAAGGGGTGGAAAGAGGGGAAAATAGCTCTGCTGCATAAAGGTGGTTGAAAGGCTGCTGTTGAAAATTACCGGCCAATCAGCATAACAGGAATCATTATCAAGGTCTTGGGAAAAAATAGTAAAGAGGAAAATGCAAGATTGGATAGATGAAAATGGGATACTGTATCGGGGACAGCATGGTTTTGTGAAGGGTAGGTCATGCCTCAGTAACTTGCTCACGTATTATAACACAGTGACGGCTGAAATGGATAAAGGTAATGGGTTTACAGTGATTCTACTGGACCTTGCTAAGGCCTTTGACAGGATACCACATGGAATTCTAATCAGTAAATTGCAGCATATGGGGATGGATATAGGGTTGGTGAGATGGATAGTAGGGTGGTTGACGGAGAGATATCAGAGAGTGGTTTATTCAGGAGTAGAGTCCACAAGACAGCCTGTGACTAGTGGTGTGCCACAAGGATCTGTTCTTGGACCACTGCTGTTTAATTTGTTCATTAATGATATACGAAAGGATCTGAGAGGAACAGTTCATTTGTTTGCAGATGATGCAAAGTTGGGTAGGGAAATAGTGAATGCAGATGATGTCAAAATTTTGCAGGATGATTTGGATAGATTGGAGGTCTGGGCTAAGGATAATGGATGTCAATTTAATGTGGCAAAATGTAAGGTTATACTTAAGTATAAAGAGCTAATAAGCTTCGTTTCGGCAATGAAAACATTACTAAAATTAAGGGGATATTAAATCCCACATAGTTTTAAAACTGAATAAGAAACTCAATGATAGGAAACAGAGAGTTTCTTGCCGAATATAGTAAACTATAAAGTATCGGCGAACACTAGCGCTAGCCAATGCAAGTGATCCTAGTACGTAGTACAATCACGGGCAACTAGTTGCAAAGGAGGTAAAGTTCAGATCGCTATTCTTAGGTATTTTCCATAATGTAAAAACACATTTCCTAGGAAATGTATGCTGTTATTACATTATGGAGGGAGGTCACTACCCAGACCGGTTTCAGCCTTTTTTGAGGCTTCATCAGTGAGTAGCTAGACCTAATACCGAAGTGTATAGCGAAAAGAACTTATACTCTGCGAACGAGTTTTCCAAGTAGGTGCAACCATTAAGTTACTTAAGTATAAAGAGCTAATAAGCTTCATTTCGGCAATGAAAACATTACTAAAATTAAGGGGATATTAAATCCCACATAGTTTTAAAACCGAATAAGAAACTCAATGATAGGAATCAGAGAGTTTCTTGCCGAATATAGTAAACTATAAAGTATCGGCGAACACGAGTGCTAGCCAATGCAAGTGATCCTAGTATGTAGTACAATCACGGGCAACTCGTTGCAAAGGAGGTAAAGTTCAGATCGCTATTCTTAGGTATTTTCCATAATGTAAAAACACATTTCCTAGGAAATGTATGCTGTTATTACATTATGGAGGAAGGTCATATACTTAAGTAACTTAATGGTTGCACCTACTTGGAAAACTCGTTCGCAGAGTATAAGTTCTTTTCGCTATACACTTCGGTATTAGGTCTAGCTACTCACTGATGAAGCCTCAAAAAAGGCTGAAACCGGTCTGGGTAGTGACCTCCCTCCATAATGTAATAACAGCATACATTTCCTAGGAAATGTGTTTTTACATTATGGAAAATACCTAAGAATAGCGATCTGAACTTTACCTCCTTTGCAACGAGTTGCCCGTGATTGTACTACGTACTAGGATCACTTGCATTGGCTAGCGCTAGTGTTCGCCGATACTTTATAGTTTACTATATTCGGCAAGAAACTCTCTGATTCCTATCATTGAGTTTCTTATTCGGTTTTAAAACTATGTGGGATTTAATATCCCCTTAATTTTAGTGTAAGGTTATACATTTTGGGGTGAAAAGATTAGCAACAGGTTTACTACATTGGTGGAATTGTACTCCAGGAAATTGATGAGGCACGAGATTTAGGAGTGTTGGTGGATAAGGAGTTGAAGTTTAGGGGGCACATTGCAAAAGTGGCCAAATCAGCTCATCAAATCACTTGGTTGCTGAAGAATACGTCGACAAGCAGGTTATTGTTTCTCTGTATCGAGACTTGATAAGACCCCATCTCGACTACTGTGCCCAGATTTGGTCACCTAGGTTTCTTCTTGATGGGGAGGAGGTTGAGAGGATCCAGAGGCAAGTGACCAAGATGATAGCAGGTCTGTGGAATGAACATTATGGGAACAGGTTGAGGATTTGTGGGTTGCAAAAATTGGTTGATAGGCGGAGGAGGGGAGATATGATTAAGACATTCAAATTACTGAAGGATTTCTATAAAATTAATTCAGAAGATATTTTTGAGAACAGGGCTGGTTGTGGGAGGACTAGGGGACATCCATGAAAACTGGACAAAAGTGTGGTTAGAGCTGGGTTCTTTACTTTTAGAGTGGTGAATGAGTGGAATGGGCTGCCAGAGTCTGTGGTGGATGCTGTGACAGTGAATGAGTTTAAGGCGAGGTATGATAGATAATGTATGAGTGTCGAATAGTTGTGATGACCATGATTTGGGGGCCTCCCTCGATGAGTCTAAGGACTCCCTGGAGTTGCCCGTAATAATAATAATATCATAGGCTGTGCTATAATATCATCTTTATTTTTAACAAATAATGAAAATTGTTCATCCAAGAATCCAGTTTACTATGGAAAAGGAAAAGAACAATTGTTTACCCTTCCTAGACACCTTAGTCATGTGCCTGCCTAATGATACACTTGCCTTCACTGTATACAGAAAACCCACACACACAGGCAGATACATTCACAAACTCTCCCACCACCACCCCTCACAACAATATGGCATCATTAAAACCCTTACCAAGAGAGCCCACAATCTTTGTTCCAGTGGAACCGCCCTCAGTACTGAGCTTAACCACACACACAAAACTTTCCTCTCCAATGGCTACTGCGAACACAGTATCAAAAAAATAATCAATTCCTCCCCCATTCCCCGTCCCTCTCGTCAACAAGAATTTAAAAATGCCATCACCATACCCTACATCCGTGGCACTTCGGAAAAAATAGCCAAGATACTAAAAAAGTATAACCTACACACAGCATATAAGCCCTACCGCAAACTGGCTACCCTTATCCGTTCTACGAAAGATCAGCTCCCTCCTTTCTCTCTGCCTGGAGTTTACAAAGTACCCTGTTCCTGTAAGCTTGCGTACTTTGGACAGACAGGCAGATCAGCATCCATCCGCCTGGAGGAACACAAGTCGTACATCGTTAAACACAACTATGGCCATTCAGGCTTGGCTGACCATGTTTTGGACACCACCCACAGAGTATCATGGAAGAAAACCACCATGCTCCACCACAGCAAATTCAAGAAAGAGAGACTTTTCTTAGAAGCAGCAGCAGATCTCAGAAACCAACCAAATCTTAACAAATACGGTTGCATTAAGCTTCTGAAGATTTGGGAAACAGTCATCACCAGAGGTCCCACCTTACATTCCAGGCCACCTACTACCGCCCTTAGAGGGCGCTCCACCTAGATAGGACTTTAGTGTCACCCACGTGGTTGGGCTTATTGTAAGTTTTTGTGTGCATGTTACATTAATTGTCTTTGTAATCCCCGTAGATGTCCTAGTGACTAGAACGAAATATAGGAAGTATTAAATTCTATTTTAATTCTTTTTGAGTGTTGTAAAAAATCCATTAAACCTCCAACATAATGTCCTCACAGCACTTAAGCCTCTACACAAGATGTCTATTTACATATTTAATTTACCATCTTCAGTAAACATTGGGCCTAAGTATCTGAAATGTTTTACTTGTTCCATAGGTTCCTTGTTCACAACACAGTTGACATTTTCAACAATTCTACCTATTTTCATTGTCTTTGTCATTTTAATGCCTTCATACCATATCTATTACAACAGTTATTCAATTTAGTCAGAGAATCTTGCAGACTTGTAGCGGATATATTTAGAAGTATAACATCGCCCGCATAAAGCAAAGAGCTGACATTAACATCTCCAATTTTGACATCATGTTTAATACCACTTTCCTTCATAATGTGATCCATATAGATAATGAATAACAGAGGGGATAATGTACATCCTTGTCTCACACCAGATTTAACATTAAACCATCTTCCTGTACTTCCTTCAATTCTAACTGCTGACTTACAACTCAAATAAAGACTAAGTATTGCTTGATATAATGCCCCATTGACACCATATAACTATAGTGTATTAAATAGCTTCTCTCTTGGCACCTTGTCATATGCCTTTTCCAAATCAACAAAACTTAAATACAGATCTTTGTTATATTCCCATGATTTCATCACTATTTGTCGTAAAAGTGAAGATCTGATCCTGACAGCCTCTATTTGACCTGAATCCAGCTTGTTCTTCACTAAGCTTTCTTCCACAATTCTTCTCAACCGTTTCTCAAGTATACTTGCATATATCTTACCAGGAACACTCAGTAGAGAAATACCTGTATAATTCTCACATTCAGTTTTATTTCCCTTTTTATATATGGGTACTATTACAGCTCTACTCCAATCATCAGGAATTCATCCGTCTGTCCAAGCTTTCTGAACTATGCAGTGCAGCCACTGTAAGACTTTTATACCACCATACTTCAGCATTTCTGGTCGAATATCATCTACTCCTGCTGCCTTTCCACATTTCAAGCCTTTGATGGCTTTTTTCTACTTCAAGTATGGATATGTATTCCTGACTGTATGCCTGTAGTGTTTTTTACCACTGTTCTATCACTGCTTGTTTCATTTAGCAATTTTTCGAAGTAATTTCTCCATACTTCAAGGATATCTTTTCTCCCGTTTTCATGTCACCTTTATCATCTCTAACTGCTTTTACAGCACTCTTTCCTCCATTTCTTCTTCGACAACCTCCAGAATATCTTAACACCTTCTTGATATATATTTTCTATGTTATTGCCAAAGTCATCCCATGACTTTTGTTTAGCTAGTTTTACATAGTGTTTCGCTTTCTTACATTTGTCTCTGTATTCTCTAAGAGCAAAAGCTGACTTATTTGCCAGGAACTTTTGATATGCTTTCTTCTTTTCCTTCACTGTCTCTTTAACTTCCTGTGTCCACCATAGAGTTCTGATTTTTCTATCCTTGCAGAAAACCTCACCACGTGCCTCTCTGGCTGAATCAATCAGGGTTTTCTTCAAGGCTTGCCACTGAATCTCCAAGGTTTGGTTCCTGTTCTCAAACTCTTTCATTTTTTCTTCAATAATCTTTGTGTATTTTAGTCCAGTTCACATCTAAGAGCTGCTCAACTTTTATTCACTTTTAAACTTTCTTACATGTTATTCTTTTCAATATGAAATTCAATTTTATCCTGCTCAAGACTAAATAGTGATCACTTCCAATTTCAAATCCTCTGTACACTCTGGTGTTCTGCACCAGGGAGAAAACATCACTATCAACAATAACATAGTCAATGAGACTTTTCTTATTCCTTGCCTCTTCTCTCCATGTGAATTTGTGCACATTTTTATGTAGGAACATGGTGTTAGTAATAACCAGTCCATGTCCTGTGCAGAAATCCAACAGGTATTTGCCATTATTATTAGCTTTGCTCTTTTCTCCAAATTCCCAAAATATTTTTGTATGTCTGACAATCATTTCCTACTCTGCTATTTAGATCCCCAACAAGGACCAACTTTTACTTTTTCATTGTGTCAGTTGCTTTTTCTAAAGCATCAAAAAATTCCCCCACTTCTGTGGGACCATAGGCAAAAATAAGGCTCATTGTCCAGTTCCCCATTCTCATATTTGCCCACATCACTCTACTTGAGACTGCCTGCCATTCAAGAAGATCAGCCTTGTATTTTGTGTTGAATACTATGACTACTCCTTCTTTTCCTTGATTGTCATTTCCTGAATATAACATTTTGTATTTATTGCTCAGAAAGATCTGACCAGTCTTTGTGTTTTTTTGTTTCAGTCACCCCTATTATGTCGATCTGGTACTTATCTAATTCTTCAGCTAGCTCAATTTCTTTGCCATTCAGGCTTCTTATGTTGATAGTACCGATCTTTAACTCTGGTGATGTTGAGTTGGGGTGTGTTTTCAGATTTCTTCCAGTAGCTGACTTTTCGCTGTTTACCCTGGTTCCCTGGCGAAAACAACGGGGGCCTTGTTTAACCGGGCGACTCCCCAGCCAGCATGAAATTTTGTCATGTTGTACTATCATTTTGTATATTGGTTTAAGCCAATAAAAGTACAATTTGGTCGGCTAAATCCCAAATTGCCAGCCCATCCTCGTTCGTTCAGTATCCAGGTAGATACCCAACAGGGTGTACCACGAGAAGGTGAGGATTGGACATTAGATCAGATTCCCTGGTCGTTTCTCTGCATTCCTTTAAAGGCTATGTGGAGGTCTCCTCTCAGTTATACAACTTTGACTCTTAAGCACCCCTTGGCACCCTCTGGCTTGATGTAGCTTTTTTAATGGCCATACACACGTCCATATGCACACACTGCATGAAAATCAACTACTGTATAACCTAAAAAAACTTTGAAAAGCATTTATGCCAGAGTGGGAGTATGAACCCCACAGTCTGTTGATTCCAGAATACACACTATCTATTCAGCCAACCAAAATCCGTTGTCTTTATACCAGGTCAATTCCCTTTTAAAGAAGAAATATTCTATTCTAAGAAAAATAATCTAAGAAATATTCTAAATATTCTAGGCACTATTGCTCACCGTGTTAACCCTATCACCACACCAGTTTTTCAGATATGTAATGAAGGCATCTCCACGTGACACTCAGAAAACACTTCCAACACAAACATATAGAATAAAATATACATTGTTATAAAACAAAACAAGAAAAAAGAATATATATATATATATATACACATCGAAAAACTAATCAAGTAATGAAAGGAATTAAACATCGTCCTCAAATATTTGTCTATCTTAAAAATTTTAAATCAAACTATTATTCTCCATTTTCCATGGAATCTAAAGACTCATTGTGAGAAATCCTCACTATCAAACTGCATTATATTTATTGAAACACTCTCAGGCAATTCATTTTACTCACTCCAAAATTCTCCAAGCAAAAAACTCCTGCTCCTCATTCTCTTGCCCAGACTCCTTGAAACTTCAAAGGATGGCCTCTCATTCTGTCTCTGCTTCTTTCCACTACAAAAAAATCTCTCCCATGTAAATGTGGTACCAACTCAAACTTCTCTCAATCATACAGTTTCTCCTATCCACCAAATTCTGCAAATGTTCCCTCAATCTGTTCTCATATTCAACATTCCAGAATCTACCTGATTATGATCCTAAGATTTTGGAAAGGATTCAAATAAAAAAATAAAAAAAAAAACTTCTTCAAAACCATTCCAATATCTGTTGAATACCAGATAACAAAATGTGTGCAGAGTGTACAAATACAGAATTATCAAGTCCCTGTATAATGAAACTATCATCTCTGTATTATCTCAGAGCACAAGCTGACTTACTTGCCAGGAACTTTCCATATGCCTTCACATTTAACTTCCTGCAGACAATCTCACCACATGTCTATCTGGTTGAATCAATGTTTTCCTCAGGGTCTTCTGCTGAATCTCCAAGGTTTGGTTCTTGTTTTCAACTCTTATTTTTTATTCAATAATATTTGTGAATTTGTGTCTGTAGCTCATCTCTGAAAGCTGCTCAACTTTAATTATTCTTAAAACTTTCTCACTTTTCTTTTCAACATGATATTCAATTTTATCCTGCTCAAAACTAAATGGTGATTACTTCCTATTTCAAATCATTTGCATATCCATGTCCTATCAGCAATAACATGGCCAATGAGAAGTTTTTTAATTTCTTCTCTCCTCTCCATGTCAATTAGTGCACATCTTTATGTTGGAACATAGTGTAAGTAATTACCATGCCTTGAACAGAAATCCAGTAGGTACTTAACCATTATTATTATTTTACCACTTCAAATTTATCCAAAGCATTTGTATATGTCTGGATTATTTCCTACTCTGCTGTTTAGATCCCCAACAAGGACCAACGTTTCCTTATTCTTTGTATCAGCTGCCTTAATTTCCCATTTTGATATTTGCTCACATTGCTACTTGATATTGTCTGCCATTCAAGAAGATTATTCTCTTATTTAACACTAAATATTTATCCAATTCTTCAGCAAGTTCCATTTTTTCTCCATTGATGTTTATTATGTTGGTGCCAATTTTGAGCTCTGATGTTGAGTTAGAGTTTATTCCAATAGCTAACCTTTCACTTTTCACCCATGTGCCCCTCCACCACAAAAAAAAAAAAAAAAAAAAAAAAAAATAGGACCTTGTTAAACCAATCAATGCCCCAGCTGGCATGAAATTCAATCATTTTCTACCATCATTTCATCTTGGTTTAAGCAAATAAGAATACAATTTGGCTAAATCCCAAATGGCTAGTCCATCATTTGTTTATTCAGTATTTACCCATTAGTAATACTATCTATCTATATAGAAAACTACTAAAGGGGGTGCACTATGAAAAGGTGAGTACTGGACATTATGTCAGAAGCCCTGGTCAGTTCTCTACATTTCTTAAAAGGCTATGGGGAGGTTTCTTCCCAGTTATCCAGCTTTAAGCCTTTATTCCTATAGTGAAGCTATGACTTTTTTTACATGTCAGCATCTTCCTCATAGTTTTCATAATCCTGTCCTGACAATTTTCTCTGGGGTCTCATTTCTCATCTTATTTGAGCTCCTTATCTAACATTACTCTTTTAGAGCCTCCGTAGTTCAGTCAGTATATATGAAGGTCGGAAAGACCTGGGTTCGATTCCCATCCTGATGTGAGGAACCTTTATCTGATCTCTTTCAACTAAAAGTGAGTTAGCTGGTCTCATATGAAGGTAGAGGGTTTTTTCACCCAGAAACTCTGGTTTTTCGTCCCTCAGAACAGGCAAACTGTCCCATGAACGCACACAGATCTACAGTCATAAAATACTAAATTCCCTCATTAGGAGGGCTCAACCAGTCCTAAGGGACAGCGGAGGAATAGGGGAACCCATATGAATAAATAAATTATCCTTTCCAATGCATTCTCAAATGAATATTAAGCATTCCATCACTGCCTTCTGAATTTTAAAATCTTACATTGTGCAATGAACTGTTGGTTCCACTAATCTTTCCACATAGTTTGTTCAAATCCTTCTGAAACACCACCACTTCTGTAAACTGCATATTTCCATTTAAACCTCTCTCAACAGAACTAAAACATAAGATAAACAATAATGATCTAAAAAACAGATTTTTGCAGCACACCACTCATGACTTTCTTCTTCCAGGATATTGTTCTTTCACACACACACACAACCTGTCGATACACGACACACAAACACTCAACTATCCAGCTAACTAATCTATTATCTAACTGGGTCACCTATGTGACAAGTCAATGTTTAAATTGAAACAGTCTGTCAAAAGCCTTTGCCCTATTGTAATATGACATCTCCAAAGAGTCAAAGACTAACCATGGGAGGCCTTCTAAATATTAGTTCCCCCAATATGAAATGTACTTCTTGAACTCATTCATTGATGAAGCAGTCATGCCACTTTCCTTCATGATGTAATCCACATATATCATGAATAATGGAGATAATGTGAACACTCATCTGACACCTAATTTAATATTCAATCATTTTCCTGTACCTCCACTAACAACTCAAATATAGACTATGCATTGCCAGATATAATGTCCCATTTATACCATATAACTGTAACATTTTGAACAGCTTTTCTCTTATCACCCCTTGTCATATGCCTTTTCCAAGATCTACAAAACTTAAATACATATCCTTGTTATATTCTCATGATTTCCCAACTATGTGTTTTAAAGGGAAAATTTGATCCTGACAACCTCGATTTGGACTGAACTCTGCTTACCCTTATCACAAGCATACTTGCAGAAATCTTACCAGGAACATTCAGTAGAGAAATTCCTCTATATTTCTCCCATTCAGTTTTATTTCCTTTTTATAGATAAGTAAAATGAGAGCTCTACTGCAATTCTATGGAATTCAAATGCCTGATCAGGGCTTCTGATTTGTGCAGTGTAGCCACTGTAAAACTTTTATACCTCCATATTTGAGCATTTCTGGTTGAATGCACCTACTCCAGCTACCATTTTCAGTTTTTCATAGCTTTGACACACTGACTCGTTCAGAAAACAGCAATCTCTCCAGATGCCTTCGTCCTTCCTCATTCAAATGCAAGCAGTCTCTCTTTCTCGCATAGTTCTCTCCTGTCCTCAAATACCCTCCAAGCATCCACATATTCCAATCCTCTCTTCTGACACATTCTGGCTAGTATACTATTCAGTATTACTGCTCTTCTGCTCAGCTCGTCATTATCCTACCTGGGCAACACGCACACACACAATCTTTCCTCTCTGCGTTTTCTTTTGCACAACCTCAAGCAAGAATCTCAGATCTCTCACCACCTGATTTACATTGCCTCCCAAGTCATTCGTGCCCACCATCACAATCATTTCATCCATCCTTTCACCCCTCTTAATTGCCATAGTCACACTTTCTATTGTCCCTCCAGGCAAACACTCCTCTGGCATCCTATCTTGCACACCAGTTCCGAACAGAAATCCAGTAAGACCCTACCATTATTATTAGCTTTTGTTCTTTTCTCTAAATTTTACCAAAACATTTCTATGTGTCTGGTAATCATTTTCTACTCTGCTTTAGATTTCCAACAAGGACCAACTTTTCCATTTCGTTGTATCATCTGCTTTCTCTAATAAGCTCAAAAAATTCCTTCACTTCTTCCTTAGTTGAAACTTCTCTAGGATCATAGGCAAAAGCAAGTCTCATTGTCTGGTTACCCATTCTGATAATTGCTCACATCACTACTTGATGCTGCCTACTATTCAAGAAAATTATCCTCATTTTAGTTAAAGATATGAAGAAATTATATACTTGGCAACAAATACTACATGTTATATTCACGCAATAATTAACAATCAGGGAAAAGGGATAGTTACAGTATTCGATACTATAACTATATAAAGTTGCTGGTATGCAATTAGGATTTATGTATAAATGTTTTATATATAATATCCTTATGCATATTATGTGTGGGGGGTAGGTTCATAGGCTGATTTAGTCATTCATTCTTTTTTTTTTAACATGCTCTTTTTATATTCACTTGATATGAATAGGCTATTAATTATATATATACTCTATATGCAATTTTCATGCAAGTGTTATGTTACAATTATTAAATTATGTTATTTTTTAATTTAAATTCTTTTTAAATGGTATCCGTACTTTTATATGCCAACGATGAGTCATGTGCTCCTTTGTCTGTTTGTTTAAGTCTGCTTATTGCTGTACTGATGACTGTTTACAGTTTCTCACAGGTTTGTATTAGCATAATGTGATGACTGGAGAGCAGTAAAATGGAAGCACTCTAACATATGTTGTCATTCCATTCTTGCTTCACATAGCCACTGTTCTTTTTGTATTCACTCCGATAACATGAGGAATTTCTCAAAATATAAGTGTTTTATATTCAATATATATATATATATATATATATATATATATATATATATATATTATTTTTTTTTTATATTTTTTATTTTTTTTTGTTTTACATAATTGACATGTAGATTCAGTTCATCAGCTATAAAGATGTCAGAATCAAGAGTTTAAAGACCCCAAAAAAAAAATGAACAACTGTGTTTATGAATGCCAAGGCCATCAAAAATAAGGGAACAAAGTTGTGGCATTGATTGAGTTTGTTTACCCAAAATTGTTAGTACAGACCATAACACTTAGTAAAACACAGTAATTTTGTTGAAGTAAATATATGATTATTGGGTTAGACCTTATTGGGCATGAGCCATTTGCCATGAAAGGAAAGATGCATGTATCAGTAGTATGAATATCATCCATATATATGTATTTGTGCATAGTGATTTGTTTTATGCAATGATATAGCAATAAATTTACAGTATAAATAAATTTTTATCTTTTGGTTTACTGAAGGGAAAAAATACAAATACACTGTACACAAGTACCTAAATAATATTCCATTGGATCTAATATCCCAATAATGAAAACGTTCTCAGCACAAAAATAGCTTATGTCTATGTACTTAAGGGGGGAGGGGGAGTAACTATACTTGACTGTAGGCTAAATACAGCTATTTTATACACAAGGTTATGTGGCAACATCTCTGTATGTATTATGAGAATACAGATATATCATACTGTATTATGTGTCATGTATAGTATTTATATGTATGATATAAAATCTCCATAAATCAGCAAACTGAAAACCTAGGTTGTATATTCAACATGGTGAATGCAATCTATCTGGACTTGAAAAGCAAAGAAAAACCTATTTTTAGAGGGGGGGGGGAATATTTAATCATTGCAAAAAATGTATCAGAAAATGAAAAATTCAATCCAGCTTGGGTATACGAAAAAGTGATAAGTGTTATGAAATTAAATAGACAAACAGTAAAATAAACAGATAGATATGAACCATCTGACATTTACCGGTTGCCACATAACTGAGCAAAACTTGGCTTATCTTCATTTGATAGATTATCTCGATGAGTTATTATATGCATATCTCTGTATATTATTTCTCTATTTATACCTGAATAATGATGATTATAGACTGGAAAGAAGAAATAACATCTAGGAGACAGGAAAATTAAAGAGTTTTTGAGTGACAGCTTTCTTGGGTAGTATGTGATAAGGGCATAGAAGGATTGAAAATTATGGATTTGATTAATTCAGAGGATAATAGTAAGAACGAAGTGTTTAATCTTCCTCCAGTTGGCAAGAGTGACCATGGGGCCATATAGCTAGGTTGTATATTCAACATGGTGAAATGCTGGTGACCATCCAGATAATCATGGATGGTGATTATCTGGATGGTCACCAGCATTCTCTAACAAGAGCCTAGTAATGGAGAAAGTCTCAAAAGGAGTGGAAGGTGGACACAATTTTTCTGCTTCTTAAATGGGAAATAATACAAGTTCCAAATTACAGGCTAAAGTGTGTGTGAGAGAGAGACTGGATGAAGGCTAGGATACAGAAGAGCTAAGAATAAATCTTAGCCTTTGCCTACATATGGGTTTATTAAAGGGAGGCAATGTTCTAGTAATCTTGTGTATTACAATAAAGTGGAATGGAAGTAGATAACAGATTATAAAGTTAAACAAATAGGCTGAATAGGTATCAGCAAGTTATACTTCTTCTTTTCAGCCATTTTCTGTCCACTGCTGGATGAAGTCCTCCTCCAGTTCTTTTCACCTTTCTCTGTTCTTGGCAGTGGTTGACCAATTTTCCCCAAGAAAATTTGACAATTCATCACTCCACCTTCTTTTAGGACATCCTTGACCTTGTTTCTCTTCTTTTAGTATGGTGATCCATTGCCCATCTTCTCTTCTGGATAGATGTCCAGCCCATTTCCATTTTAGTCGCTTATGGTGAAAAATGATGTCAGTGATGTGAGTCTGGCTTCTTATCTTTTAATGTGATGCCTAGAATGAACCTCTCCATTTTTCTTTGAGTTGTTAATTTATTTGCCAGTGCTTTTGTTAGCGACCAAGTTTCACAACCATATGAGATGACTGGAAGTATACACTGGTTAAATGTCTTCCTTTTTAAACAGAGTGAGACATCATTGTTTTGAAAAATGTTTTTCAATTTTCTGAATGCACTCCAGGGAAGTTAAACTCTCCTATTTATTTCTTTTTGGAGTCCACAGTTTAGATCAATGAGATGACCTAAGTATGTATATGAAGAGACTCTTTCCAAGAAACTGTTTTTTATTATTATGTTTTTTGGTGTTACAAAATGATTAAACATGATTTTAGTTTTTTCTCTATTTATTTTTAGACCGACTTTTCTGCTTTCATGATATAGGTCTTCTACCATTATATTAAGGTCTTCTGGAGTGTTTGCAAAAATTATATCATCTGCATAATCTTAGGTGTGTTAAGTTTCTGTTATTAATTTTTAAACCAAGATTTGTCAAGTAAAGTTTGTCAAGCTTTACAAATAAGTTTGTCAAGCTTGTTTGTAAAGTTTATATTATTAAATATTTCTTGAAGGACTGCTGTAAAGATGTTGGGTGATAGAGTGTCTCCTTGTCGGACACCTTTTTCAATTGATATTTTATTGCTACTCATGTGAAGTTGGATTGTTGCTGTTGCAGTGTGGTATATTTCCTGGAGGAGGTCCATATATTCTTTAGGAACTCCCTGATTCTGGAGTGCTTTGATTATTACATTAGTTTTGATGGAATCAAATGCTTTTTAATAATCAATGAAGGCTAAGCAGAGAGGCAATTGGTTTTCTTCTGCTTTTTCTATTATTTGTTTTACTGCATGAATATGATCAATTGTGTTAAAGCCTTTACAGAATCCTTGTTTGTTATACTATGGAGAAATAATTGGACAAGAGAGAGAGATGCACATATACAGTAGCAATTTAGATTTTCCAGAAGGCTGATAGATTGCTATAAATTGGAATGGAAGTAATATATAACAGATTACAGGGTTAAACAAATAGGGTGAATAGGTATCATGGAGAAGCAGTAACCTGCAGAAGGTCATCAATTATATGGTGTGCTGTAAGATTCTGTTTAAGCACCATTACTGTTTAAAATTATCATTATTATTATCATCCCAAGACCCCACAGAGTCAAAGATTCATCTAGGAGGACCTTTTGTCATACATACAGCTCATCATACTGAGCCTTAAACACACTCAAATTCTCTGCACACCACACTCTCAGGCAAGGCATTCCAATTATTCACAACTCTGCATGCAAAAAAACCTGCTTCTCACTACCCTGTTCATACCCTCCTTATACAGCTGCCAAGGATGTCCTCTGGTTCTCTCCTGATCTCCCACTGTTTGCTATAGAATCTCTCCAATATCGATCCTATAACAACCCCTTACTAACTTGGACCCTTTCCAACATATCTTCATACTTTTTGAAAACCAAGTGACCAAATCTGTGCACAGAAGTCTATGTGTGGCCTAATCAAAACCTTATACAATGGAACAAGAATCTCCTTACTTCTACAAGTCAGTGGCCTCTGATTATATGTTATTATAAATTACATGTTAATCATATTGGGAAATGTTTCAATGGGGGTATGCAGTTGTTTGAAGATGATGAAAAGTTTGGCAAGCATTACAAAAAGTAAAGTATATGCTGTAGCTTTACACAACAGCAACTACCCCCCCCCAACAAAAAACACTATTGATGGTGGTGGTAGATGCCACTGTGAGTAGCTGGTGGATTAAATAAACAGCAGAGCAAGCTGTGTGCAGAACAGAATAGAATAGAATATTCTCTCTCTCAGATTCCATGGAGATGTCATGTAATAGTAATCCTAATAATACATCTCCATGGAGTCCAATGATTCATCACTAGAGACCCATGCTAACTATCATTAACATAATACCTATCATACTTCTTAAAATCATTTCACTGGCAAAACAGTCACAAACACTTTTGATAACTCATTCCACTCATTCATATACTGGAAAGAGTAAGTCCAGAGAAGAACAACTGAGGCAGTCTCTAGAATACTGAGAAAGATTGAGGAAATGCTGTTTGTACAACCTGGTGAATAGGAGAATGATATAATTGCAACGCAAGTTGGAAACTGTCATAAAATTAATTCTTGCACAGCTTCCTCCCTTTCAGAGAAAGGGAGGAAGCTGTGCAAGAAAAGTGTGATGAGGGGATTTTTTTTTTTTTTTTTTTTTTTTTTTTTTGACCAGAGAGAGAGTGATTATCAAGTGGAATACATTGCTTGAGAGTAGCATGTGAGAACACATAAAGTTTAAGGCATGGTTCAATGACTTTTGCTTGTGACAGTGAAGACTCCTAAAATGATCATGCAGATCTGGTGATAACAAAACACTTTGAAAACTGGGTCTCAGAAATATTACCTAACCATCAGTTTTAAATCAAAGCATTTTTTATGGCATTAGCATTTTTATATATTACAATAAAGTGAAGCTAACTAATTATCAATTCATTTTGAATAAAAGGAAACCTACTTGTTATTCCTTCCTGAGCAATTTCATGCATTTTGCAGCATGCAGAAATCATTCGCATGCCAAGCTGATCCACAACAAGGACTTTCCATTCTCCTTTCTTCTTAACTGTTTTAATCACATCATTCATGATTTCTGAGAGAAAAAAAATGGACAGAAAATGTTACTTTGAAAATATATTGGTAATTTATTACTATGGACCTACATGGAATTACAAGATTCACTGTGGGAGGTCTGCCTTAGATAAAGTGTATTATACCACTCCTTGAACTAATTTACTGTCTGCACTCTTACCATTCCATTCTTCAGGCAAAAACTTACTTCTTACCCTCTTACAGCAACCTTTTGCAACTTCTAGAAATGGTCCCTTTGTCCAACCATAAAAAAAAAATTTATAGTGTCAATCAAATAAATACTTCTTAACAGAGCTTAAATGTTTCAATCATATCTCCTTTTGATCTACTGCCAAACTCTGCAGTTTGCATGCCCTTGGTCTATTTTCATAAACACTGTACTGTCTTAATATCATTCTGTTGCATCTTCATGACTGGGATACTTGAATCTAATGCCCTCACATCAATTGACTTAGGATCCCATAATGCAAAGCACATATCCTTACTTGCTGGCCTGGTTGGTCGAGTGGTTAGCATATCCACTCTCCAGCCAAAAGGCTGCAGGTTCGAATCCTGCTGTGGGCATGGATGTTTGTGTTTGTGAAAATATTAGTGGTGGTGGTCGGCAGTAGATACCGTTGGTGTAGATGATGAGATAGTTGCAGTTGATGGAGTAGTGGAGATGGAGAGCTGTAGAGCAGGTACCCTCCCTCGATGAGTCTTTGGACTCCCAGAGGTGATACGTAATAATATATAATGTTATGCATTATGGGAAGGGTCACTACCCAGACTGGATTCAACCTTGACTGAGGTCTCATCAGTTGGAGCCAGATCCAGAAGGGATACCATAGTTGAAGTAATGCAGAAGTCATATTTCCCCATATACAAGTAGTCAAAAGATGTTGCACCTTATTATTAAAATACTCTGGATTAGAGATATATGTTAAAAGTTTTAGGTGATACACAATTTACTGGTCATACCACATCATATATAAAAAAAAATTCTTCCCATTTTAAAAGCTCTATAACTTTAAAATCTCCAAGGTTACTTTCAAATCCTGGTAACCAGATTTCAGCATAAAAATCCAGCTGTGATCTGATTAGGACTTTAAACACTGAAATCAACACTTATTCAATGCTGGTTCATGTCCTTCTCAGTACTGCAGCACTCCTTTGGATTACCTTTACCACCTTTGCAATATATCCTCTAAACTTCAAATTTCTATCAACCATCACCCTCCAAGATTCCTTGCCTCCTCCACTTCTTCCATTTTAGCTCCACCAAGAGAGAGCAAACAGCTTCTCATCTGTGGATTCCAAATTTCAAAACCTTATGTTTACCTGTATTAAACTGACATCTCCATTCATTTTCCCACCTTTCCAGCTTATTCAAATCCTCCTGAAGATCCACAGCACCAGCACTAATTTTTAATAATCTCCAACCAAAATTTCGCATCATCTGCAAACAACTGAATATCACTGTAAACAATTGAATTGAATGAATTTAAGCAATGTCAGGTATGCAGCACACGAGCTAAGAACAGGTTGAAAATATTCAAGTTTCATCTGATAAATAAAGTAATATATGACTTACACATGAGTTGGTAAAAGAAATTTCCATATAAATGATATTTCATTTGCATTTCATATAGATATTCCACCAATATGTGCCACACAAAAAAGCAGAATGAACATAACATCCTGATATCAAGAGGTGGGTGGTTAATGCACAGGCAGTAAAAATGAATAAGTGATTGAGTATCGATCTCCCACAATGAGCCTTGACCCCATAGAAGTCTGTACCTTTTCAACATACTCTAAAAAAATTACAGAATATAAAAAAAAATTACAGATATTGTGAATCTAGTTTAATAACATTTATATACAGTCAAGGTATCAGACATGAGCAATTCATTCATTCAAACTAAATACTCTAAAGCTGAAATGAATGAAACTGTATAACACACACACACACACCAAAGTATTAAATTCATACATCAGCTGAACAACAAATTGTTTCTTTCTTCTATTTATTTTAGTCCTAATTTCTATCACAAGTGAATCAAACTAGAAATGGTATATTAGATCATCATAATTTATTGAAAATTTGTATATTAAAAAATGTGTCAGTAGGACTGATAATCACTTCTGGTTCTGTGTGTTTAGTTACTAATTCCAGAAGCATCCAAAATGATGGAAATGAAATTGTCACATTGACCAAGTTTATTCTCTCCAAAATTGTCAGAATAAGCAAGACCTAGTTAGATGAGGATGACATTCTGGTAGGAATAGAGATGGACGGATATGATAATTTTTGTGAAGAGAGACGGGGAAGAAAAGACGGGGATGACATTCTGGTAGGAATAGAGATGGACGGATATGATAATTTTTGTGAAGAGAGACGGGGAAGAAAAGGAGGAGAACTGCTGATGGAAAGAGAGGAGTTATGCTCATCTAAGGTAGAGAGATGCAAGGAGCAAATAATGGCAGCAGTACAGTGTGAGAAAGAGGTAGACAACATGAAATATTTAGTTGTGTTGATGTAGATCTGGTAATGGGAGGGCAGTGAGAAGGAAATGTATAGACAAATTAGCCTGGTAAACAAGAAAAGAGTGATTATTATGAGTGACTTATATGGTAATACTGATTGAAATAAAGAAATGGTACTTGGAGGCAAAGAAAATTAATTTCAAGAATTTTTTTTTTTTTTTTTTTTTTTTTTTTTTTAGAGACAACTACCTTAGGTAGTACATCACAGAGGAAACACAAGGTTCAAAGAGCAAGATTTGATCAACTCATCAGATGATATTATAAATGGAGTGTCAAATTTTCTACCAGTTAGTGAGATTGACTATGAGGTGATCACTTGAATGGGGGCCAACCATATGAGGACCTCTGTTATAAAGGGATATGTGTGGAACTATAAGGCTGGTAATTATGAAAAGCCCAGGAGACAGTTTACAACAATATCATGGAATGAGGATCTGAATGGAAAGAATATCAATGCTGAATGGAGCATACTCAAGAACTATCTAGTGAAGGTGATATCATAATGTATTCCAAACGTCAAGAGGTTAAATAGAGCAGGTGTGAAATGAATGAATGAATGAAGAGGTAAGGCATGAAAATCTGGAAGAAAGTATTATGGAAGCAGCAGAAAATGAGTGGTAATAACCAGCTGCATGAGAAGTTCAAAGAGCAGGAGACTCACTTGATAAAAACAGTAAAAGTGCAATATAAGCAGCAGTTTTTGCATATTGAAAAACTGAGTTTTTTCAATATGCGTGGCCAAGTAGAACTAAGAATAATTATGAAAGGATAACATGGACTGATAAAATGATAACCACTGCAAAGGATAAAGTTCAGATATTTAATGAGCAATGCATAAAAGTATTTCATTCTTGTAAATGTGGCATCACACAGAACTTGAATGTAGTGGGGGTGGCACTGATGGTGTGGTATTTATGTTTATGTGCTGGATTAAACTCATTTAAAGTTTAATGGAATGAATACAACACAGAGAAATAATTAAATAAGTTTATTAGATCCTATATTTCATCTCTATCACAGAGATGAAATATAGGATTTAATAAACTTCATATTTTATTATTCATCTGTGCTGTATTCATTTCATTGCACTGTTGGTGAGAAAAAGATACATGAGGAATTAAGTAAACTTGTAGTTAATAAGGCTGCAGAGTTTGATGACAATACTTCAGTGAGTTAAAAATAGCTTTCACATACTTTTTAACATAAAAAAAGGACAAAATTGTTCCACTTCATCAGGTAAATAATAAGACTAAAGCTTCAAATCATAGGCTATTTTAGAATGATAACTTCCTCATTGTGTGTGTGTGTGTGTGTGTGTGTGTGTGTGTTGAGTTAGGTGAGTGAGTATACAGTTAAAGTGCCAGGGAGGTTTAAAATTGAGATTCAGAATATTGGGTTGACAACACCAACATTTTCCTGGATAGTCAACACGGGTTTGATAAAAGAAGATTCGGTTTCAGCAATGTGCTTATTCATGACATGGACTGGTGAAAATGGTATGATAACCACTATAGAGGATAAAGTTGAGATATTTAATGAGCAATGCATAGGAGTATTTCGTTCTTGTAAATGTGACATCACACAGAACTTGAATACAATGGGGGGGGGAGCACTGATAGTGTAGTATTTATGCTTATGTGTTGGTTTGAACCCTGTCTACCTGGGTAGACAGGGAGACATGGCATGGAGAGAGTGGATGTTACAAATAGCAGTGAATGTGTCTGAAAATGGAATATATTGCAATGTGGGTGGGGAAGTTGAAACAGCAGATGTGTGGTAAGTGGGATAAAGGTGATTGGGTAAGGGCAGGTGTGGTAAAGAAATTACAACCAACCAGTGGCTTGGATAGGACTAGTTATAGACCTAAAAATCACTGCTGTGTTTGTTTACAAATGCCAGAAATATCAGAAATAATGGGGATGAAATGGTTTCGGTGACTGAGTTTATTCGCCCCAAAATCATTGGAATAAGTGAAAAGTGAAACATGGTTGAATGAAGATGATATTCTAACAGGAAACAGAAATGGAAGGATATAGTATTTTTTGCAAAGACAGAATGGGCAAGAAGGGAGGAGGAGTGCTGCTGATGACAGTAGTGAAATTAAGTCCCTATAAGGTAGACATGAAAGGGGGAAATTGTGGCAATGGTTATGAGGTAGTGTTGTAACATGAAGGTTGAGAGGAAGACTTATTTGGATGTTGTTATAGGCCTGGGAATGTGGAGGGTGGTGATGAAGAAATGTATAAACAACTTGGATTAGTGAACAAAGGGTAATTATTATGGGAGATTTTAATTATGGCAATATAGATTGGAATGAAGACATAGCATTTGGAAATAAGGAAAATGAATTTCTTGAAAGATAACTATCTTGGGCAGCATGTAAAGGAGGGCATGCAAGGATCAAGAGTTTTAGATCTAATCATATCTTCAGAGAATGCAATTGGGAGGGTTTCATACTTTCTTTCAGTTGGTGAGAGTAATCATTAAGTGATCACCTGGGTTGTAGCTAGCCATATGCAGACTTCTGTGAGGAAAGGATGTATGTGGAATTATAAGGCTAGTGATTATGACAAACTTAGGAGACAGCTGAGCTATAGCATGGAACAAGGAATTGGGCAGTAGAGAAATGAATGCTTGGGAACTGACAAAGAAATGCATAACAGCATTAATATATGAATGTATTCCGAAGGCCCAAAGGCTGAATGAGGTGCTTAAGCATGAAATCTGGAAGAAGGTACGTTGGAGGCAGTACAAGATGAATAATGGCAATAATCAATTACATGAAGAGTACAAAGAACAAGTCAGGAGAGTGACTCAGTAAGGAAAACAAAAGTGCAGTATGAGCAGAAATTGGTCAATCAAGTGAAGAAAAACAGTAGGGAGTTTTTTTAGATATGTGGCAAGTAGAAAGAAAAATAATCATGGTAAGATGATGTTAATGGATGAAAGTGGTAGAATGGCAACTGCTACAGAAGACACTGTTGAGGTATTCAGTGAACAATTTATAAAGGTGTTTCATCCTGATCAGGGTGGAATCATGAGGAACTTAAGTGTAGAGAACAGAAAAAGATGGCTTAATTATGAGTGAGCAGGCAATAGAGATCAAATCCTTATCCTATCGCCTTATTGACATAAGGCGATAGGATTTGATGACACATCACCACGCATCTTAAGGGAATGTTCCAGAGAATTGGCATGCTTGTTTAAAAAAGTCTTACAACAGCACAGGTTCCAAGGGAGTGGAAAGAAAGTAAAATTGTTCAACTGCATAACGGTGGTGATAAGGCTGTGGCTTCAAATTATAGGCCAATTTGTATTGTACTTCACCACAACTAGTGGAGTTGAGGTGAAGGTACTGGAGAGATTAGTGAGCAGACAGAAATGGGTTGATAAGAGCAGTATTCTCTGTATAAGTATGGATTTGTTAAAGAGAGAGAGATCATGTTTCATTAACTTACCTATGTACTATAACAAGGTGACAAATACCTTGGACAGGGGGATATGCATATACAGTAGTTTACATGGATTTTGCAAAAGCTTTAGATAGAATGCCATATGACAAGCTGGTAAATAAATTGAAACAGATGGGACTGGATAATAGACTTCTGAGTTGGATCAGTGACTGGCTGTCAGATAGATATCAGAAAGTTGTATATGGGGATGTGGTATAACGTAAGAAAAAGGTCGCTAGTGGTATCCCATAGAGGTCTGAGAGGATAGTGGATAAGGACCTGAAATTCAGAGGCCACATTGCACAAGTTGTGAAGACATATCAGATAATAGCAATGATGCTGAGGATCCCGACATGAAGAAATAAAGAGGTTATGATGCCATTGTATAAGGCCTTGATCAGGCCTCATATGGATTATTGTGCACAGTTCTGGTCTCTGGGTTTTCATGATGGACATATGTTGGAAAAGGTCTAGAGAAGATTCACAAAGGTTGTGAGTACAAGGACAGATTGAGAGAATGTAAATGCTCTTCCCCCTCAGAAGAGGTGGGGGGGAATATGATTGAGACATAAGCTTGTCAAGGATTGTTATCAGGTTGACTTGGAAGTTTTCATAGAATGAGGTGGGGGGGGGGAGAACAACAGGGCCATCACTGGAAAATGTATAAAGAGGGTGTGAGCAAAGTGAGAAGCAGGTTCTTTGCATGGGGAGTGGTTGGTGCATGGAATGCATTGCCTGAGTGTGTTGTCAATTGAATCATTGAATTAAAACACATCGAATCATTTTAAGGTGCAGTTGGATGAGAATTGTGTGCAATAGCATGTGCCTCCAATGAGTCTGACTCCATGGAGGTCAGATGTTAATAACAACAAAGTGAAAAATACACTGGATAAGGGTGCTGCATACACAGTGATATTTAGATTTTGCATAGGCTCTGATAGATTGCTACATGAAAAGCTGGTAATTAAATTGGAACAGATGGGGTTAGACAGTATATTACTGCAAATAGATTGGAGATAACTTGGTGATACCTATCAGCCAGCCAGCCTATATATTGGAGCAATCTCAGAAAAGAGAAAAGTCACTAGTGATGTTCCCCAAGGATATGTTTTGGGACTGTTGCTGTTTAACTTGAATAGTTAAACAGCAAACCTCTTCCAGCATTAATGATGCTGGAAGAAGTTTGAATGGTGATATACAGTTGTTTGCAAATGGTAAAAAACTGGGAGAGAACCTATGAGAAGTAGAGCAGATGTTGTGGCTTTGCAAGAAGACTTGAATGCACTAGGTGAATGGACAAGTGAGGGGGGGGAGTACCAGTTTACTGTTGCAAAGTGTAAGGTTCATTATTATTATCCTAAGGCCCCACGAAGTCAAAGACTCATCTAAGAGGTCCTTTTGTCATACACACAGCTCATCATACCACACCTTAAACACACTCAAATTCTCTGCAGACACCGTCCTATCAGACAAGGCATTCACAACTCTGCCTGCAAAAAACCTGCTTTTCAATTCCCTGCTCAGACCCTCCTTATACAGCTTCCAGTAATTACCTCTGGTTCTCCCCTGATCTACCACCGTTTTCTGTAAAACCTCTTCAACATTGATCTTATAACACCCCCCCCCTTACTAACTTGTAGGTCTATATCATATCATCCCACAAGACTCCATAAATTGCATCTTCTCAACATTTCCTCATATTTGACATTCCAGAAATCAGAAACTACCTTAGTTATTTGCCTGTGGACCCTTTCCAACCATCCTTTTGAAATCTGTGCACAACAGTTGGCATAATCAGAGCCTCATGCAATGGAACAAGAATCTCCTTAGTTCTACAAATCAGTGCCCTCTGCATCATTCCCAGAATTCTTTGTGTTGTCCTCACAATTTTGGAAATATGTCCCCTAAATTTCAATTCCTTATCCACTATCACCCAAAGATCTCTTATTTCCTCCACCTCCAACAATATAAAATAAATTCTACATCCCATCTTTGTTTCCCAAATTTTTAAACTTTATATTTTGCAACATTGAACTGGTATCCCCATTCTTATGCCCAATCACTCAATCTATTCAAGTCTTCTTGTAAGGACACAAGATCTCTACTCTTCATAGTTCATTCCAACTTTGCATCATCTGCAAGCAATTGAATATCCCCATACAAATCTTTGCAAAGATCATTAACATACAGGTTAAACAGAAATGGCCCTAAAACAGACTCCTGAGCACACTACTAGTGACTTTCCTCTTCCAGGATATTGCTTCTCCATACACAACTTGCTGATACCTATCAGATAGCCAGTCTCCGATCCAATGCACTAATCTAACCCCATCTGCTCTAGTTTGACTATCAACTTGTCATGCAGTAATCTATCAAAAGCCCCTTTGCAAAATCAAAGTATACTACTGTGCATCCCTCTCCTCTGTTCAATGAAGCTATCATCTTATTGTAATAAATAGATTACAAAAACAAAACCTGCCATTAGGAAATCCATGCTATCCATCAAAGATAGTACCATTGTTGTCAACCCAATTCTGGATCCTTGTTCTCACCAGCTTCTTCAGCACCTTAACCACAACATCTGACACACAGACATGCCTATAATTTGATGCTTGCATTCTATCATCTCCCTTATGAAGCAGCACAGAGCCTCTGTAGCTCACTTGGTATAGACCAAGCCTTTTGGTCGGAAAGACCTGGGTTCGATTCCTGTACATGATGTGTGGAAACTTTATCTGGTCTCTTTTGACTAAAGGTGAGTTAGCCAGTCTCATAAGGAGGTAGAGGACTTTTTCTCCCAGAAACTCAGGTTTTTCATCCCTCAGAACAGGCAAACCAGCCTTGTGAACACACACAATCTACATACTTAGAAGTCACTAATTGGAGGGCACAACCTCCAATGAGTAATACAAATTTGGAAAGCAAAAGGATAAGATGTAGAATATACAGTTGGTGGAAATATCATAAATTTTTAATAAAGTCACAAAAAAATTTTTTTCTATGGTGTTTGCATCACTGTCTATGGCTGTTTGCATTTTCTGGTCTCTATGCCAGAAAAGAAATGATACCAGCAATTTAACCTATAAAAAATTCCCCTTTTTTAAACATGATCTTTTCATTACACACACAAAATAGGCATTAGTGGATTTTTTTATATATATTTGCAGAAATGAAACTAACTGTCTAAAACAATATTTTTTTTTATTTCATTTCAAAACAGAGTAAGATGCAAATAATTAATTTTAGGTGCATTTTGCAAAAGGAACAATTAACATGTTAATTTTATCCATTTGATCTGCCTATATTATATAAAAACTATGCTGGCTGGATGAATTTTAATCATCATTACTAAATGGGATCTTTACTAAGATTTGTTCAGTCACTTCAATTTTGGTTTCAAGTTTGCCTATTTAGTCTGGTGGTAATTCATCTTCATTAGTTAGTGTAGTGACTGCATGCACACTTATTATATTTTATTCATTGACAACAATGGCAATTTTTTTGCTGAAATACTGGAAGTAGTAATTTATTTTAGTTATTAGTCTATGTTGTAATTTCTTAAAAAATACAGTTATGCATAATTGCAAAATGATGCACAAAAGCATATATTACTAATAAATATTTACAATACAAAGTAAAAAGAAAATGGATTTTAGTTCAAATACTGTTACAAATGTCATACATGAATGGTATTGCAAAACAACTATTTATGATTATCATTTTCTGTGATCACTACCATATACAAGTATATATTGTTATCTACAATGATGACCAGAAACTACCTCTTCATATTTAATCTCAGTTCTTAAATATCTGTCTGTGTTTTGTTTCTCTTCACAAGACAAACAAATAAAATATATCAGAAATATGAGTTTCATATCCAACTTATTCCAATAGTATCCAAATGCTCTATTGATTTCAATGGGCACTTAACACCCATATAATTACTGACATGTACACATGTCAAGGCTGGTTTGGTGGTTAATAGAACCATCATTTATGCCTTAAACTATATTTAACTGTTCAGTTGCTGGGATTTTTTTTTAATAAAAATAAAGATAAAAATGCAAATAAAAATATAATATAAAATAATAAAATAAAATAAACATTTTTTGCTTCACCCTATATATATATTTTTTGTTGTTGTTGTTCACAAGAATATACTGAATAATAAATAAGGAAAATTATTTTAAAAAAATAAAGCATCAAAAGGTTACTGAATTTCTTTTATTATATTTTAAATGTTTAAATTAAAAACTTGTATTATTTCAGAAATACATCAATTAATTTAGCTACAAATAATTACAATATGTACCAATCTAAATTCCAAGCTATGGTCTGTCTGCATGAAAAGCAAATCAGCTGCAAACACAGAGCCAACAATTTTATAAGTTTAAATTTAAATCAAAAGCAACATTTTAAATTAATCATATCTGGTGTAGTTTTTTATGAAGCTTCCTGGAAAAGCATGCACGGTAGCTAAGTTTAATCTACCACAGCAGTCCTTGTCAGAGTACTTCAAAATGGATCAATAATTCCCAAAACAGAAACACCACAGGTGGCAAGGCAAGCTTTCCTTTAATAGAAACAGCTAGTAAGAAAGTAGAATTGGATTTCTCTTCTAGAAATCTCAAATTACCAGTTCCAAGAAATGTTTGCATTAAGTTTAAAATGGACTGAGCAGTAAGAGAAAACATTAGAAGTGGTTAGATAAACTCTACTACTAAAGCATTTATAATACATCAATATTACCTCTATTAAAATTCAACACACATAAAAAATAAAACACATAAATGCTAGACTTATTGTTGCTAATAATAAACAGATTTATTGGAAAATGAAATATGCATGTTTAAGTTCCTATAAGTTTAAAGAATATGAATGCATGCATCTATGCATGTATAACACATAAAAACTTATTCTTTTGCAGAATAAGTTTTTATGTTTTTTAAGGAACAATTAAAACATAAATGTTCCTTACCAAGCATTTGAGTTACTCAAATGCTTGGTAAGGAACAATTATGTTTTAAATGTGTGCAATTTTATTTGCAGCAGCTGAGTATTTTTATCTCCTGGTTCTCCCTAGAGACAGAACATCCGAAAAGAACAAGAATGAGTTAAATAATGCAAGTAAAACAGAAAGGAGAAAAACTCATTCTTTTGAAATGCATGCTAACTGGAATGGTCTATGTTAATAACTATTAATGCTGGTATTATTAATACATAATCTTAAATTATTGATTTTTAAAGAGAAGTTAGTGCATGGTCTCATGAGATTTATTTAATGCAAAAAAAAAAAAAAAAAAAAAAAAAAAAAAAAAAAAAAAAAAAAAAAAGAGACAGAGAGAGAGAAGACACAATGGTTGGTCAAAAGGCTTTATCTGAAATGATCCACACTAAATTAAATAGATATAAGCCACATATCAGACTGATATTCATAAGTGGAAAAGAAATTCAGCGTCCATTAGTTAAATAAACAGACACACACACACAATGCTATTAAAATTACATGCAACATCACAACATTTTTCAGGATTTTTTAGATTTGAAAGTCTATATTTGAATAAGTATCAATAATGCTAACTTAATATTTATTGTGTATATTTTCCTAAATGTTTGTAATAATCAGGAAAAAAAAAACATGCAAATAACTAAATTCCATGAAACTACACATGAATTTTTGATGTAAAAATCAGTTGCAACAAATATATTGTTTAGCATAAATTTACACATTTCATACTCATTGTAATGCAGATGCTTTTTTTTCCCTGTAACTATTTTACAAACAAACTTTTTCTACCATAGGCATCTTTTAACAAGCTGTACATATTCTTGATATGTGCCATAATCTTTCTCTCTCTTATGTGTAAGAGTACACTTTTATTATCATCATCATCTAACCTCTATATAATCAAAGGACTCATCACGGGATGTCTATACTCTCATGCCAAAACATCATCGAACCATATCTTAAACCTAGTCACAGTTTCCACATTCGATACACTTTCAGGCAATGCATTCCATTCACGAATCACTCTCCATGCAAAAAACCTGCTTCATACTCCCCTGCTCACTCTTCTTATACAGCTTCCAGGGATGGTCTCTAGTTCTATCCTTGTCTCCCTCTACTCCACAAAAAAATCTCATCTGCATTAATATGGTAACAATCCTTCACTAACTTATATGTCTAAATCATATCCCCTCTTTTTCTTCTATTCACAAGCTCTATAAGTTGCATTCTCTTAATCTCTCCTTGTATCTGATATTCCATAGAAATCATACTGACTCTGATTTAGTAAACAGATTCAATACTCCTTGTTTTGAACCATGAAAACAAGGCAACCAAACTGTGCACAATAGTCCACATGTGACCTGATCAAAGCCTTATACATATGAACCATAGCCTCTTTGCTTCTGCATGTCAATGTCCTCCTCATTATTGCCATAATCTATTGTGATGTTCTGATAATTTTAGCAACGTGACTTCTAAACTTGAAGTCTCTGTCTCCACCATCACTACCAGATATCTCATCTCATCTCCACATCCTTCAAAATTTCTCCATTAGTTGTATACTCTGTTTCCCAACCTTGCCTACCAAATTTCAAGACCTTGCACTTTGCAACACTAACCGATAGCTCTAATCATTTGCCCACTCACAGTCTATTCAGATCCTCCTGCAAGGCCACATCTGCTTTATTTCTCATAGCCCTTCCCAACTTTGCATCATCAGCAAACAGCTGCACATCTCCGATGAAGCTAGTACCAATGTCATTAATGTACAAGTTAATAATGGTCTCCAAACAGATGCCTGTGGCACACTATTGGTGTGCCACAGGCATCTGTTTGGAGTGGTATCCCACAGGCAATGGGATACCACTCCTCCATATACAACCTGCTAACACCTGTCCAACAGTCAATCAGCTATCCCCCTCAAGACACATGACAATATACTGTCAAATCCTACTGACTTATTAACATTGGGTTTGCTTAATTCCTCATATCTCCTGTTCATTCACCTTCAGCCCTTCCTCCACCACCATACATTCTATACTTCAAGTTCTCCTGATGTTGTTTTCATGAGGATGAAATGCACTGATAAACTGATCATTGAATAATTAAACTATATTCTCTGCACTGGTTACCAGTGTCATCAACTAGCATCATCCTCCCATAGTCATTTTTCTTACTACTTGCCACATATCGAAAGAACTCGCTAGGATTTTTCTTAGCTTGACTGGCTAATTTCTTCTAATACTCCACTTTTGCTGTCATTACCAACCAAGTTACCTTCCCAGCCCTCTTTATACTCTTCATGCAACTGATCATTATCAACATTCATCTTGTGTTGCCTCCACAGTGTCTTCTTCCAGATTTCATGCTTAATCTCTTCATTCATCCATTTTATTCCTATCTTGTTTAGCCTTTTCACCTTTGGAATACACTCAGACACTGTTACTCTTAAATAGCTCTTGATCAACACTCATGCAGCATTATCTTCCTTCCAACTCAACTGCTCTTTCTATGCTATAGCTCTCAGTTGTCTCCTAACCTTTTCATAATCACTAGCCTTATAGTTCCACATATATCCTATCATAGATAGGATATATGTGGAACAATAAGGATATATGTGGTACAACACAGGTGATCACTTCACAGTCACTCTCACCAACCAGGGGAAGATTAGACACTCCATTCACAATCACATCCTCTAATGATGTAACCAGACCCAAGACTCTTAACCCTCACTTGCCCTCCATTAAGTACTGCCTAAGATTGTAGTCCTTTAAGAACTTGAGAAATTTATTTTCTCTATTCCCTGATGCTATCTCTTCATTCCAATCAATATTGCCATAGTTGAAATCATCCATAATGATGACCCTGATGCTATCTCTATTCCCTGATGCTATCTCTTCATTCCAATCAATATTGCCATAGTTGAAATCATCCATAATGATGACCCTTTGCTTGCTCACTAAGTCAAGTTGTATGCAGTACAAAGCACAGGCCAGAAGGGTAACTAGTGTGGTAAGAAAAGCAAAAGCAGATTATGAAAGGAAATTAGCAACACAAGCTAAAGAGAATCCAAAACAGTTCTTTCCATATGCAAGTAAAAGAAAAAATGTATATGGCAGAATGTTTTTAAGGAATGCCAATGGTAGCGAGGTAACTGAATCAGTTGAAATAGTAGAATTACTAAGCGAACACTTTGCAAGAGTATATCATCCAGGCGGTGATATTGCAGGAATGAGGGAACCAATGGCTTATACAGGAATTGAATGAAATGGAGGTGAATAGTATATTACAGAACCTCAACATGAATACATCTGTGGGATTGGATGGAATACCAGCTTGAGTCTTATATGAAGCAGCAAAGGAATTGCCAGTGCCCTTGATCATATTGTTTAATTTAAGCCTCAGTCTGGGTTAGTCCTGAGGGGATGGAAGGGAAAATAGTTTCATTGCATAAAGGAGGCTCCAAGACTGCTCTTGCAAATTACCGACTGATCAGCATATCAAGAGTCTTTGTCAAGGTTTTAGAGAAAGTAGTGAAGAGAAAAATACAGGAATGGATAGATGAAAATGGGATACTGTATGACTTTGGTTGTGTTAAGGGCAGATCATGTCTCAGTAACTTGCTCATGTTTTATAATACAGTGACGGCTGAACTGGATAAGGGTAATGGGTTTACAGTGATACTGCTGGACTTTGCTAAGACCTTTGACAGGATACCACATGGAATTCTAATCAGTAAACTGCAGCACATGGGGATGGATATGGGGTTGGTGAGATGGATAGGAGGGTGGTTGATGGAAAGATATCAGAGAGTAGTTTATTCAGGAGTAGAGTCCAAAAGAAGGTCTGTTACTGAAGGTGGATAGGGAGTTGCTATTTAATTTGTTCATTAACGATATATAGGAAAGGATCTGAGAGGAACTGTTAATTTATTTGCTGATGATGAAAAGTTGGATAGAGCAATAGTGAATGCACATGATGTCAAAATTTTGCAGGATGATTTGGATATATTGGAAGATTGAGCTAAGAAGAATGGATGTCAGTTTAATGTGGCAAAGTGTAAGGTTATGCATTCTGGGGTGAAAAGATTAGCAGCAGTATATCACATTGGTGGAACTACTCCAGGAGATTGACGAAGCAATGGATCTGGGAGTGTTGGTGAATAGGGAGTTGAAGTTTAGGGGGACACATAGCAAAAGTGATCTGATCAGCTTATCAGATCACTTGGTTACTGAAGAATACTTTGAAGAGCAGAGACAAGCAAGTTATTGTTTCTCTTTATCGAGCCTTGATAAGACCCCATCTTGACTGCTGTGCCCAGATCTAAGTGTCAGGGTTTCTTCTTGATGGGGAGGAGGTAGAAAGAATCCAGAGGCGAGTAGCCAAGATGATAGCTGGTCTATGGAATGAACCTTACGAGAACAGGTTGAAGATTTGTGGGTTGCAGAAATTGGTTGATAGACAGAAAAGGGGTGATATGATTGAGACATTCAAATTACTGAAGGGTTTTTACAAGATTAATTCAGAGGGAATTTTTCAGAACAAGTCAGGTGGTGAGAGAACTAGGGGCCATCAATGGAAACTGAGCAAGAGTGTAGTTAGCAAGGTGTTAGAACTAGGTTTTTTACTTGGAGAGTGGTGAATGCGTGGAATAAGCTGCCAGAGTTTGTTATGGATGCCATGACTGTAAATGAGTTCAAAGCAAAGTATGATAGATATTGTGCGAATGCTGAATAGTTGTTCTTGACATGATATTTAGGGCCTTCCTCGATGAGTCTAAGGACTCCTTGGAGTTGCCCATAATAATAATACATTTTGTATACAAGTATATATGTCATCACCTTCCCACATTCCCTGGCCTGTAGCAGCACCCCATCAAATATCTCATTCTATCAACCTCACTTCACACCATACCACTTCTAAACCACTGCCACTTTTTTCTCCTTCAATCGCAACCTTGTGCAGGCATAATTCCCCTGCTGACATCAGCAGAGCACCCTCTCCCTTCTTGTCTTTCCTATCTTCAAGAAAAACATCATATCCCTCCATTTCTATTCCCATCAAGATGTCATTCTCATTTAACCATGTTTAACTTATTCCAACTCTCTTCGGGCACGTAAACTCAATCAGTGCAAAATTTCATCTCCCTTATTTCTGACACTCCTGGCATTCTTAAATAAACATAAACATTCATTTCTTGGTCTATAGCCAGACTTACTGATTGCTGACCATCCACATATGTTCATTCATTACCACTTTCAGAATTCACTCACCGTACACCATGTCCCCCCCCCCCCGACTCCCCTGGCCCACTCCATTTCCCTCTCCAACTTACTTACCTGTTCTCACATTCACAACCACATCAGTTTCACTTAGTCCACTCACATGCTTATTCACATCATCTTTCACTTCCACTGATACCTTGAATCATTCATTACACTTTCCTCCAGCAACAACCTTCCCATATGGTTCACTCCAAAACCATTCAGATGCAGTCCATTGCTCTTATACAGCTCCATTCATCCCTCAAACTCATTCCACATGTGTTCATAAACTGCACTTCTTTCTCATCACACACATTTCTGTTAATATTTGATTGATGATCTTTGGTCTCCACCATAACTCATCGTTGTCATACCTGGGCAACAAACGAACTACTCTTCCCACCACACTGTTGTCTTTCACTCTCCTCGATTATCTACTGTTATCTAATCTTGCATACTTTCTATGCCCAATCAAATCATTTGTCCCAAATACAACCGCTAATGCCCTCGCAAGCTTACATCTCATATCTAGTGCCTCACTCACCCTGTTCATTCTCCCTCATGGAAAACATAGTTTGTGCACCCTCTCATCCACCACACCTTTTATGAGAGAATCTCCATATAGTGCTACTCTTGAGTCATTCGCTAATTCTTTCTCTCCATTATCTTTTGCGTTTATTCTTCCACATTCTTCCATTCATATCCATCATACATCTAATTTCATTCTGTATATGTCTCATTTCATTCCTCCACTCTTGCATTGCAGCAATTGCTCCATCACTTGTCTTGGAAGGGTTTTTTTTTGCATTACTAAATAGTTAAAATGGATACAAATGCAAAAAAGGAGAATTTTTCCTGTAGTAGAGGAAGAGCAGAATAATAAATAGTAATATATGAGGTGGTATCAAAAAGTTTTGAGACTAGCTCTGTTTACGAGAAATTACTTTATTTATCTATGTTTACACACTATCACCTTCAAAATAGTCCCCTTGCAAAGCAATACAGCATTCCTGCCACTTCTGGAATGTGTCCTGGAAGTCTTCTTTTCGAAGCATGCCAAGCACCGTCTGCAATTCGCTCTGGATCTCCGCAATGGTGTCAAAACGGTGACCTTTGAGCTGGATCTTCATCTTCGGGAAAAGGGCAAAGTCTGCAGGAGCCAAATCTGGCGAGTGGGGCGAGTGCGGTAGTGAGATCATGTTGCTTCTGGAGAAATTCACGTGTGAGGAGAGCTCGGTGACAGGATGCATTGTCGTCACGGAGCATCCAGTTTTTCGCACGCCACAGATCTGGTCGCTTTCGCCGAATGTCCTTCCTCAGAAGCCTTAAAACATGGCAGTAGAACTCACTATTGGCGGTCTGGCCCCTGAGGACGAATTCTCAATGCACAATGCCACGAATGTCGAAAAAGACGATGAGCATGCACTAGGTCAAGCTGTGGACCTGCCTCGCATTTTTTGGTTGTGGAGATGATGGGCTCTTCCACTGTGAAGACTGCTGCTTCGTCTCAGGGTCGTACCCATACACCCAAGTTTCGTCACTGGTAATGATCCTCGACATGGAGGATGGATCATCCACGGCACGCTGACAGAATTCTTGGCAGACTTCAACACGGTGTTCCTTCTGCTCCTGGGTCAGCAGCCTGGGGACGAACTTGGCAGCAACACATGTTCAAATCACATGTGAGGATTGCCTGGACTGTTCCGTATGACACATCAACAATGGCAGCAATGTTGTGGAGTGGTCTCCGACGATCCTCATGCACAAGTTGCGTGAGGATAGTCGACATTTTTTGACAATTTTTGGGGGTTGAGCTCGTTGAAGGTCTTCCTGATCTCTCATCGTCTTCCAGTGATGTTCTTCCGCTCTTGAAGCACACGTGCCACTCAAAACACCTCGAACGCCTCATTGCAGCATCGCCATAAACTTGCCAAATCATGTCAAACGTCTCTGTGGCAGAATTGCCCAGTTTCATGCAGAATTTCACTTCTGCTCTTTGTTCTAACTTGCTGTCCATGATGAAATCGCAGATGTGGTAATACAGGTGGTCAGAATAGCATCAGTTGCACAGCTCCCGATGTACACAGGATGATGTCTTTTGGAACACTGACTTATGAAGGTAGGTGCTCCCTGTGACTGTGTGTGCAGCCTTGTACTGCCATCTGTTGGCGTGTTACAAACCTAGTCTCGAAACTTTTTTTGATACCACCTCGTATCAGTGTATTCTTCATGCAGCAGTTCAAGGCTTTCTGAAATATTGAGCTTTCGAGGATGTCAGGCAGAGAAAAAGGCGGTAAAGGTCTCTGAAAAGGAGGAACCAAGCATCATCGTAAGGTTCTTCATGATAGCATCAAAGGTATTATGAAACCTGCTATTCGTCATCTCGCTTGTCGTGGTGGTGGCGTCAAGCATATTTCGGGTCTAATCTATGAGGAAACTCGAAGGGTCTTAAAAGTATTCTTGGAAAACGTTATCAGAGATGCAGTTACATACACTGAACATGGCAAAAGGAAGACTAACTTCCTTTTGCCATATATACGACATCCATAGTATACACTCTAAAATGTCAGGGAAAGATGCTGTATGGTTTCAGTGGTTGAGGAACATCTTCAGAAAAATTGCCCTTTTCAATTTTGGCCTGGTTGGCCGAGTGGTTAGCATATCCGCTATCCAGCCAAATGGCTGCGGGTTCGGTTCGAATCCCACCGTGGGTATGGATGTTTGCGATTGTCTGTGAAAATACTAGTGGTGGTGGTGGTCAGCAGTAGATGCCGTTGGTGTAGATGAAGGTAGTCGTGGTTGGTGACAGGGTGGAGACTGAGAGTTGTGGAGCAGGTTCCCTCCCTCGATGAGTCTTTGGACTCCCTGGAGGTGTTACTACTAATAATAATAATATAATAACTTGTAAAAGAATAATTTTGCAAGTTATTCTTTGTGGTTTGAGAGTACACAATTTTATTGCATCGAGGTTAGTGATGCAGGTCAAGACAACATCTTGAGCATAGTCCTTAAAAAAAAGATGCTTATGGTAGAAAGACAGTCTGCATGTAAAGTAGAACAGAATGATGCAAACTTTGTTTAAAAAACAAGTTCATATCATCAAAACAGATTGTGGCAGAGTGGTTGGACTGCTTGTTGGTCAACACAGCAGGGATGTCTGATAGAAAATGCAACTTAAAAAATAGAAAGTCTAAAGTAACTTTTTTTTTTTTTGAGTAAAATTCAAAGTGGATTAACCTTAACTAGTAAATACTGTAGTCATAGTAGGATTAGAATAAATAAGTAATTTGTTGAAAGTTTTTTTTCACTTGATTATACAATGAATTAAAAAATGCCAAAAAAAAATTATATACTTGGTTTAATTTTTTATCCATATGTAAGCAAACAAAGTTTACTATTATATTATTATTATTATTCGTGACACCTCCAAGGAGTCCAAAGACTCATCGCAGAAGGACACCTACAACTGTCTCAACCACTACACCGAACCTCTACTAAGAATCATCTCTATCAACGCCATCTACCACCCACCTCCACCACTACCATTACGCATGGAGTATCTTCACTACTGGGCTACTTGTATATAGAGGCTAATAACTTCACATCAACTGCCTTAGTAGGATGTGTTTTGCATTATGGGATACCAAAAGCAAATGATGTGAAGTCACTAGCCTCCATATACAAGTAGCCCAGTACATAGAGGCTATACTGCATAGCATTACACACACACACCCAAAGATGAATAACCAAGTGAAATAAAAACTCTAAATAACTCCTTGGCACCAGTTATCTTCTTTCAACTAATCCTTTGTGAGGGCATATCCAGAACATGGCCCATCAGTCCCAACTTGCCATTCAGATAATTGTAGAGGCAGTTTTGAAGAACTTAAAATTGAATTTTCTTCGAGAAGGATGTTAACAGACTACCAATCTATCCAAAGCACGTTAGGCTACACAACTATTTAAGGAACTTCATAAGGAAGTTTTAAGAAACTACAGGAAATTTAAGGAACTACAAGTTTAAGGAACTTCTAGAATGTTCAAGGTAATGAAGCAGATAATTAAAATAGACGAAGGATGCTAGCTGGATGTGAGGCCTGGAAAGCAGAACGGAAATTAAATTTGCAAAGCAAATAAGGTGGTCATAATAAGTTTGTAGGTAGACAGTAAATGGATGTTTATCAGCAGCTACTAAAAAAATGGAAGAACTTTCTTCCAAGACTTTCAGCAGAACACTGACCATAAAAACCTGAAAAAAAAAAATTAAAGATCTGTGTGTGTGTGAGAGAGAGAGAGAGAGGATTCATCAATTAAATTGAATTAAAAAATTCAATCATCAATTAATCTGGCAAGATCCTCACAGGATCTCTCCATACCCATCACCCTAAATGAATGACACTATGAATGAATAAAGTATCGACCATTGCACATAAACCATGTTTTTAATTATTATTATAATTAAATGATGAAAGGGGACATCCCTGGAAGTTACGAAAGGAAGCTGTGAGCAAGAGGGCGAGAGTGGTTTTTTTTGCATGAAGGGTAGTTGAACTGTGGAATGCATTGCCTGAGAGAGTGGTTAGAGAAGGATCAGTCAGTTCAAGGAGTGGTATGATAAACTGTATTTCCTAAAAATGACTTCCCATTATGAGTCTTTTGACTCCATGGAGGCCTGGATAATAATTATTATTATACCTTTCATGGAGTCAGCAGACTCATCATGAGAGGTTCATTCAACTGACAACATATTTATCATACTGAATATTAAAATCTCCTTAACAGTCCTTGCATTAGCAAAATATTAAGGTAATGCATTCCATTCAATGACAATTCTCCTATGTAAAAAAAAAAAAATCTACTCCTCACACCCCTCTTCACCACACTCTTATATAACTTCAAGGGATGGCCTCTGGTTTTTCCCCCTTTTGCCTTCTACTCTTTTTATAATCCCATCTGGATTAATTCAATAAAGTACTCTCACTAAATTACATGTCGCTATCATATCACCTGTTTCAAGAAACTACAGGAAATTTAAGGAACTACAAGTTTAAGGAACTTCTAGAATGTTCAAGGTAATGAAGCAGATAATTAAAATAGACGAAGGATGCTAGCTGGATGTGAGGCCTGGAAAGCAGAATGGAAATTAAATTTGCAAAGCAAATAAGGTGGTCATAATAAGTTTGTAGGTAGACAGTAAATGGATGTTTATCAGCAGCTGCTAAAAAAATGGAAGAACTTTCTTCCAAGACTTTCAGCAGAACACTGACCATAAAAACCTGAAAAAAAAAAAATTAAAGATCTGTGAGAGAGAGAGAGAGAGAGAGAGAGAGAGAGAGGGGATTCATCAATTAAATTGAATTAAAAAATTCAATCATCAATTAATCTGGCAAGATCCTCACAGGATCTCTCCATACCCATCACCCTAAATGAATGACACTATGAATGAATAAAGTATCGACCATTGCACATAAACCATGTTTTTAATTATTTTCCTGTTTTCCTCCTATCCACCTTCTTCAACCTCTCTCCATAGCCAGCATTCCAAAGTCCTGATACTGTCTTAGTCACTCATCTCTGGAACCTCTCCAATGTTTCCACATCACACTGAAAACCAGATGACCAAATTTGAGCACAAATGGTCCAAATGTTGTCTGACCAATGCTTTATACAGTGGTACAACCACTTCCTTATCCTTATTTGTCAGAGTATCATAGCAACGTTACAATGTGCAGCCTTTGCAACAACACTTGCAATATGCTCTCTAAACTTCGGTCTACTGTCAGCCATCACTCCCAAATCTCAAATCTCATTCACTGGTTACCATCAATATAGTATGCAGCCTTATATTTCTGCACTCCAAAATGCAATACCTTGCACTTATTAATATTAAAACTAAAACCCCAACTCCTTTGTCCAAGTCAAAAAGTCTATTCAAATCTTCCTGAAGAGAATTAACATCAGCAGTGCTACTTATAATTCTCCACAACTTTGCATCATCAGCAAACAACTGAAGATCCCCAGTCAGTCCACATGATATATAATTTACAAACAAGTTAAACAGCAGGGGACCGAGAAGAGAACCCTGGGGCATGCCACTGGTTACCTTCCTTTTTTGAAACACTGCTCTATCATATACAACTTATTAATATTATTCAGAGAGCCAATCTCTGATCCATCTAACCAATATACTCTCTATTCCCATCCTCTGTAGCCTGTATACCAACTTATCAAGTGGCAATCGATCAAACAATTTTGCAAAGTCCAAGAATATCGCTGTATATGACTCTCTCTTATCCGACACATTTACCTTATCACAAAATGGAATTAAATTGTTAAAACAGGACCTTACCTTTACAAATATATATATATATATATATATATATATAGCACTGCATCATTTACACCAGTATGATACCAGTATAATTCAATCATTCATTCAATAATTCCATTATATCCTTTGCAAATGTTATTTTGCTGCCATGACTATCCACTAGTGTCAACCTACCATAATTATTCTTTCTCCTGCTTGCCATATAGCAGAAAAATTCCCTTGAATTAGGTGCAGTATATTGTTTTGACCGGCCAATATCCTCTCATACTGCACATTTTCTTTCTTTACCATGCTTGTCACCTTCCTAGCCTGCACTTTATTCTCTTCATGGATCCGATCACCACTAACTGTCTTATACCTCCTCCTCCATAGCATTTTCTTTTCCAACGAAGCTTGCTTGATCACACTGTTCATCCATTTCACTCCTACTCTGTTTACTTGCTTAACCCTTGGCATGCAGCTATACATTGCTTGTATCAAATACTGCCTTGTGAAAGTGCATGGCACTCTCAACATATAATTATAAATCTGCTGTTTATATCTACAACTGAAGTTAAATTACTGGGGGGAGGGAGAGACTGGATTTATCTAACACATTCAGTGCCACTGTATATTACCACTTCACAAAACACAGATATCTTAAATAAGACCTACCCTTCAGGATGAACCCATGCTGACCATCGTAGAGAATTCAATGTCTAATCAAACTAAATCCCATAATATATTCTTAACCAAATCTCTCCAGTATCATAACTACAACAACATACACATCTATAATTAAAAACATATGTCCAACTATTTTACTTTCTTTCTACTCCTCAAGGATCCTTCCCATTGAAACTCATTAAATAACCAGGTCAAAAGCACAGCCAACTTATTTGCATGTTTTCCAAAAATGTATGGTGATATGCCATGCATTCCTGCAGCCTTATTAACATGTTGCCTGATTATTTCGCTGCTGGTCTCTCTCTCATATTTGCCTTCATTCTAGGAGTTGCACAGCATCATTCTCATAAATTGAAAAATTTCTCATTAAATAATTCTGCTGCTTTGTCATGTTACCCTACTATCATAAATATGAACCATTCCTGCATATATATTCCTCATGTTGTTTGACCACTATCAATTATTATATATAGCTTACCTAATTTTATTTGTCCATTTCATTTCTACTCCAACTGCCAAGCTTTTGGAATACAGTTGTGCAATACTTGTGCTGGATGTGTCCTAATTTCCATGCACAGTAAATCTCTTCCTCACAACTCATCCCGTGGTACTGATGTTAGCTGATCACAGATGGAGCCTCGATGATCATCCATCTTATAGTTTCGTGTAATATCATAGTTTCATAGTTCTATGTTAGAATGGCTCAAAGTTGAATAGGTTTGGTGCTGGATTTGGAGTAACTGTTGTTTACTAAGAGTACACAGGATTCATATGAAATTAATATTGCTGAGAATCAGAGAGAGAGCGAGAGAGAGAAGAATGAGAAGCAGGTTGTAAAAGGACAAGAAGAAAGGGAATACAAAGGTGAGGAAATTTTGACAAGGCTGAATGATGCAGTGCAAAAAGGTGGGGATATTAAGATATTAAGAATGCGAGTGAAAATCATAGTGGGTCAGGTCAGGGAAATGGGGATGGTAAGAATGAAGAGAGAGAATGGAGTGATGGTGTTGATGGGAGTGGAGAATCATTATGTTTGTATAGTAATGTATGAAGTATCAGAAATAAAAGCGCTCAGTTTGTAGCATTGATCGAGTCAGCATGGCCAAAGATAATTGGTATAAGTGAAACTTGGTTGATTGAGGACAGTATACTGTCAGAACTAGAAATAGCAGAATAAAGAATTTTCCAAAAGGATAGGAAAGTGGAGAGAGTACTCTTAATGATAGCAGAGGAATTGTGTTCTTCAAAAGTGGAAATGGAAAATAGTAATATATGTGAAGCAGAGATCAATAAAATAGTATATTTAACAGGATGGTGTTAAGATAGGGGATATGGCAAGCACTGATTGTGAACCATTTAAACAAATTAGTTGGGCAAGTAAAAGGAAGATGATCTTAATGGAAGATTTTAATTATAGGAATTTGGACTGGAAAGAAGATATGGTGTATGGTAACAAGGAGAGTGAATTTGTTGAGTTCCTGTGGGATAACTACCTTAAGCAGCATGTGATGGATGCAACATGAGGTTTTCCTGTGAGGATATCACCAAATCCAACACTGAAAAACCTCATGTTGCTTGGGTGAGAATGATCATGTATTGGTTTGGAAGGTAGTCAAACAGGAAAAGGTTGTTATCAAGAATATACATATGTAGAACTAAAAGGCAGGTGATTATGATAAGCTCCATAATCAACTAACATCAATATAACTGGTTGATGAGTTGTGCAGAAAAGATGATGAGAGTGCATGTAAAATGATAAGGCAGTATCTGACATACATAATGCATAACTGCATGCCAAGAGTTTAGCTAACAAATAGAGCAGAAGTCAGATATCTGAACAGTGAAATCAAGCAAGTAGTATTAGAAAATAAAGTTGTTATAGAGGAGTTACATGAGAGTTTGCAGGGAACAGATGCATGAAGAATATAAACTGCAGGCAAGAAAAGTAAGAAGCATGGTTAAAAAAGAAAAAATAGAATATGAGAGGAGACTGGTCGGTCAGGTCAAAGCTAACCCAAAGGAATTTTTCTGCTATGTGACAAAGCAAGAGAAAAGATAATTATGGCAGGTTGACACTGGTGAATAGTTATGGTAGCAGAGTAACTATAGCAAATGATAGAGTCAAATTATTTAATGAACAATTCATCAGGTGTGAATGATATAAGTGCAACCTGTAGAAGGGAGGCAAGGTTTAGGAAAATTAAAAGTGAAATAATCGTAGGTGTATCAAGTGTTGCTTGGTTAGATATCAACAAGACTGTGGGAATATGATATATAGCCATGTATTTTTAAAGAATGCGCAAAAGTTAGTAAAAAGTACAAAAAAATTGTACAAAGACAAGGGAGGAGTGCGAGAAAGAAAGACAGAGATACTTGATATTTTTCAAATGGTTGAAAATGGGGAAGGAATAGACAAGAGACCATTCCTGGAACCATATAAAAGGTGTAATGCTCATAAGACAGTAAGGCATCAATTTTAGCTTAATGAGCCCAATTTCAGAAGGTATTTCTAAATTTTCATTTTACCTTTTCCACTCCAGGGTCATTTTACATAGATTCATTTCGAATACCTTTCTCTATTAGCTTAGAAGTAAATCAGTGTTCTCCATGTCAGGTTGCTAGCCTGGAAATGGATAGTCTAGTGGTAGGGCTGCTACCTTAAGGCTTCTAAACTTGCCTTCTTCCAAATTTACCCTTCAAATATATTGAAGAGTAAAGGGTAGATTTGGGGGGGGGGCACAGTATAGGCCAGAAATGGAAAGAACCTACAGCCCTCGAGTACTCTAACAGTATAAGGGTCATAAAATATGATGAGTTGGCTGCTAAGGCCTTATAGGAAAGATTAAAGTGAGCAGATCTTCCTCAAAGCAGAGGATAGATCCAGCAAGTGGACCATGGAAGTGCCACTTCCCTTACAATCAAAATGATTCTCCTTATGGCCCTGTTGGTCCATAAGTCCTTAGTGTGATATCTGCCACCTAGGGGATGTGCTCTCTAGAGGTTACAGGGAAGTGAAATCTGGACAATAAAACAAAAAGACAAACAAAGATTAATAATAGCTGAAATGAAGTTTATGAGAAAATCTGCAAAGTATACTCTATTTGATTGCAAAAGAAATGATGAAATTATGAAAGAATTAAATAGGAATCGGTAATAGAAAAAAATTAAAAAATATAAACAAATGGATGGAACACGTTGAAAGAATGAAAACAGAAAGATTACCAAAACAAGTTTTAAATCACAAACCATTAGGGAAAAGAAAGCTAGGGCATCCTCTAAAAAAATTCAACAATGACTTCTAAGGCCAGAACATGCTACTCTAGGCTTAAATCCTTGAAAAGTGTGATAATGATTTCTAAATAATAAAAATACCTCCAGGAGGTATTTCTGGTATTTAATCATTTAGCCAATATTTTATTATTATTTATTATGTCATTATTTATTGCAATGTTTGCATATTATGTTTTAATTGTTCAGTTAAATTAATTCAGTGTAAATATGCCATTTTTATATATATCTGACCCACACATGAAAGATCACAAGATCTATAACAGATCAGTACCATGTGTGGACAAGAGGATAAGATAGGAGGAATCTGTTTACGTTTTGTGAACATGCTTGTATTATTTGGTCAAAGCAAAGTGGGGAATGCTGTTCCAAAAACAGAAGTAGATGGAATAAAAGAAGAGGCGGAGACGTTGGTTCAGTGAGTTTCAAGCTGGACCATAAAACAGTGTTGGTTAGTTAGCAGTAGTTTGTTATGATTTTGAAGGAAAGGTGAGAAATAATAATGACCAATTCAGCAGAGCACTGTCCATGAAGGTATCTGAAGAGGCATAAGGTGGAAATTGAATGTCTATGTGAGAGGCATTGAAGGGGTTATTGCGAGATAGATTATTTATTAACTGCACTACCCTGTTCTAGAAAGAATCAAGCAAACTTCGAGAGGATTTTGGTACACTCCCAAATATGTGAGCAATATTCCATGGATAGGCAGATTTGGGATTTGTATAGAATTAACAACTATGAGGTGCAAAGTAGTGTCTTGTGTGAAAAAATACAAAATGTTTTTGTTGCTGTAGAAGCTATGGCTGAAATGCATTTATGCCAGGAAAACCTGGAGGTATAGGTCAGTTGGAGAAGGGGAAATCAGATTATGTTTGGATATCTGGATATTACTGAAAGTTAAAGGAGGAATGTGAGCTATTTCTTGCAAGGGATCAGACAGGACCAAGTGATATTGATGATACTGAGGTCTATGAGGTTATCCTTGCCCCATTCAAATATAGCTAGGAAATCGGAATTTGGGACACTGGTTGTAGTGGATCTTAAGAATTCTAACAATTGAGCACTACAAAGTTTATCAAATGAAAAGGAAGAATGAAGTATACTGTCACTGGCAAAGTTGTGGGTAGGATTAGAAGTCTTTGAAAGAGCAGGTCATTTATATACAAAAGGAAGAAAGTGATTGAAAATATAGAACTATGAGATATTGCTGCAGCATTGGTGGGGAAAATCTGAAGAGAGGAAACCATCCATGACACAATATTATTATTATTCAGGCCTACATGGAGTCAAGACTCATCGTGGGAGGTCCCTTCAAGGAAACAAAAAGTCTATCATACCACTCCTTAAATGCATTGACCATTCTCACTCTCACCACTCCATCAGGCAATGCATTCCATGGTTCAACCACCCTCCATGCAAAGAAACCACTCTTCACCCTCTTTCTCACAGTTTCCTTTTAACTTCCAGGGAATGGCCGCTTGTCATCACTCCTTCCCGCTGTTCAACCAAGCGAAAGAACTCCCCAGTGTCAACCCTGTAACCAACTCTCAACAGTTTAAAGTCTCAATCATATCAACCCTCCTCCTTCTTCTATCCACCAAACTCTGCAGTTCACACTCCCTCAGCTGATCCTCATAACTAACATTGTACAGTCTAAACACCATCTTTGTTATCCGCGTTTGTACCCTTTCCACAGTTAATTTATCCCGTTCAAATCCTGGGGACCAGATCTGAGAACAATAGTCTAAGTGTGGTCTCAGAGTATAATTTCATTTCATTGTATAATTCCATTATACAACGGAATGATAACCAATTTATCTCTGCAGGTCAGTGTCCTTCTCATTATTGCAGCAATCCTCTGTGTTACCTTCACTACTTTTGCAATATGACCCCTAAATTTCAGGTTTCTATCACTCATCAAACCCAGATCTCTTGTCTCTCCTACTTCCTCCAGTATAACTCCTCCCATAGAGTATGCAGCGTCCCATCGATGTGTCTCAAACCTCAAGACCTTACATTTTGCTGCATTAAACTGACACCCCCCCCCATTCATTTGCCCATCTATCTAGCTTATTCAAATCCTCTTGTAGGGCTACCATATCTGCACTATTACTAATAACCCTTCCCAGCTTCGCATCATCCGCAAGCAACCAAATATCCCCTTGCAATCCACAGACAATGTCATTGATATAAAGGTTAAACAATATAAGTCCTAGTACTGAGCCCTGTGGAACTCCACTTGTAACCTTCTGCATCTTTGATATTGCTCCACCATACACAACTGTCTGATACCTATCGGACAGCCAATCCTGAATCCAGTTGACCAATTTGACATTCAGACCCATGTGCTGCAACTTGAATATCAGCTTATCATGTGGCATCCTGTCAAATGCCTTTCCTAAGTCTAGGAAAATGGCAGTATATGCCTTTCCCTCATCTAATGCTTAACTTTATCATAAAAGGCTAGCATATTGCTAAAACAAGAGCACCCCTTCACAAATCCATGTTGACTCTCACTGATAACATTACACTCATCTGCCCAATGCTGTATATGGTCCCTCACTACTTTCTCCAAGATCTTACTAACTACTGATGACACACAAACTGGCCTATAATTAGACACTTCCAGTCTGCTACCGCCCTTATGCAATGGCACTATCTTACCTTCCTTCCATTCAATGGGCACCCTTCCCACAGCCAGACTATCACTGAAAAGCCAGGTCAAAGGCACAGTCAGTTCCTTAGCACATTCTCTCAAAACTCGTGGTGAAATACCATCCAATCCCACAGCTTTACTAACATACAGAGTACTCAGTATGTGGAACACACTCTCCTCCTGCACCTTTAGACCTCGAACCTGCTCTATCCCTCTAGTATTAAAATTTACTCCTGCAGGATGAAATACTCTAATAAAGTGTTCATTGAACAATTCCACTATGTCCTCTGCACCAGTCATTCTATTCCCATTTTTATCCCACAATGTCATTCTTCCACAGTCATTTCTCCTCCTACTGGCCACATAGCTAAAAAATTCTCTAGGATTTTCCTTGGATCTAAGGGCCAATCTTTTCTCATATTCCAGTTTCGCCTTCCTTACCACACTAGTCACTCTTCTGGCCTGTGTCTTATATTCTTCATGCATCTTCTCTTCACCTGTCTCCTTATATCTCTTCCATAGCCTCTTTTTTGCATGCAGCTCCTGTTTAATATTGTTTATCATCCGCTTTACTCCAAACTGTGTCCTCTTCTTCACTCGTGGAATACATCTTACCATTGCTGATAACAAATATTCCTTCACAATTTCCTAAGCACTAACGATATCCCGGCCTTCCAATTCCTCCCTCCACGAAACTTCCCCAAGTTGATGTCTAAGACTATTATAATCACCTGCTTTATAATTCTACATACATTCCCGTCTCTTTGATATTCCTGCATGCCTATTCATTTTCCAAGTCAAAACCACATGGTCACTCTCTCCAACTGGTGGGAGAGATGTCATCTCAGTTATTATCAGCTCTTCTGATGCTATAACCAAATTCAAAACTCTTGAACCTCTTGTTCCCTATGTTACATGTTGCCTAAGACATTTGTCCCTCAGGAATTCTAGAAATTCTATTCCCGTATTGCTACATGCATCTTCCTTTCCCCAATCTATACTGCTATAGTTAAAGTCTCCCATAACAATTGTTCTTCTTGAATTTGCCATGCTCAACTGTCTCAACATCTCCTGGTCCCCACCCTCTGTGCTCCTTGGTCTGTAGCAACACCCCACTAAATATCCTATCTTGCCCACCTCCACCTCACACCATATGCTTTCAAAATCATTAGTGTCACAGCTTTCCAAAACCTCCACTCTCAGAGGACATAGGTTGTCACTTATCATAAGCAGTACTCCACCACCACGCTTTCCCTTCCTATCCTGCCGAAAAATGCTGTACACAGCAACTTTTATTCCTGTTATTATATCCTCTTCTGTCAACCACGTCTCGGTGATACCAATAATCTTTGGCCAGGCTGATGCTATCAGTGCCACCAATTCCTCTCCCTTATTCCGAATACTCCTGGCATTGGTATAAAGCATAAAAATGCCATTGTTTTTATACCCAGCATTATCCCCTCTAGAATGGTGAGTGACTAGTGAGAAAGTTAGTGATCCAGTCGAAAGTGCGAAAGGCAGACCATAGGATCACAGTTTGCTAAGTAGGTCCCTGAGCAAAATCCAATCAAATGCTTTTGAAATGTTGAGAGCAATTATGTAGGTTTCTCTGAGTTTTTCAATATACCTAGGCCATCTCCAGACATTTTGGTACCCATACATCACACCTGAATGGTGGAGTGTAGAAAGCAGCAGCTGCAGAGTCTCAATGGCTGCATTCTAGTGGCCTCACTGCCAGAGTGATTGCACCGTAACAGCATAAAAGCAATTCCAGCTAGTGCTGCCTTTCCATGTGTGAAGAATGAATGGCACCATCATACAGACTAGATGAAATTTGGACTAAGAGGCATTCAGTTTATTATCATTGTCATAATGAAATTCCTGATATGTACCCTCGGGGGGGGGGTTCAGGACAATTATGATAATACTAAATAAATTAAAGATGCCAAGAAATAATTATATTCTTGGTTTAATCCTTTATCCAAGTGTAAGCAAAAAAAAAAATTGCACCTGATATATTTTCAGGACTGGGCAACTCTTATATAGAAGCTAATGACTTCACATCACTTGCCTTAGGATCCCATAATGCAAAGCACATATCCTTATGGACACATATAATACTATGCATTATGGGAAGAGTAACTACCCAGACTGACCTTTACTGAGGTCTTATCAGAGGGAGCCAGACCCAGACGTGATACCAAGATTGAAGTAAATCAGAAGTAATATTTTCATATACGAGTAGCCCAAAGGTGTCACACCTCATTATCAAATTAATCTGGATTAGAGATAGAATAATATAATTTCTATAAACTAAGAATATAATTTCTTGGCATCTTTCATTTATAGTATAACCAAGTGGAAAAACGTCCAAAACAACTATCTCTAATCCGATAGTACCACATGAAAAAGTTACACTAGGACTAACTACAGATCAACAATTTTCCTCCAAATTAATCTGCTATTTGTCAAGATTCCAATATTATCAGATCTTATGTTTCTGTCTTTTAATGTACTTTTTACTGTATCAACCCATTTACATCTTGACCTTCCTCTGGGTCTTTTCCCTGCCAAAGAACACTTGTTTTGCTAATCTTTCATCTCCCATTCTGTTTAAGTGACCATATCACCTAAGATTAGCTCTACTAACACATTTCTAAATGCTAACAATGAAAGTTCTTTCCTAATATCCTCATTTTTAATGTGATACTACCATTTATGCCATCTGTTCACCCCACTAATCTTTCCCAGAACTCTTATATCAGAGGTTTCCAGTCTTTGATCAAGTGTTTTATTTCTAACCCAGCTCTAAGATCTATAAGTTAAAATTGGTTTGAACACCATCTTGTATATACAGGCAATTTAGTGTTTTGACCAATTTTTCTTATTCCATATATAAATTCATTCAGCTGACCCAGCTTTACTAATCCTGTTGTCTACTTATTATTATTATTATGCAGGCATCCATGGAGTCAAAAGACTCATCGTGGGATGTCCTTCCTAGGAAACACAAAATTTATCAAGAGTCATTGTGGGAGGTCCCTCCTAAGAAACACAGTCACTCCTTGACCGTTCTGGCTCTCACCACTATCAGACAATGCATTTCGTGGTTTTCAACTGCCCTCCATGCAAAGAAACCACTCTTCACCCTCTTGCTCACAGTTTCCTTTAGTAACTTCCAGGGATGGCCCCTTGTCATCACTCCTTCCCACTGTTCAACCAAGCAAAAGAACTCCCCAATGTCAACCCTGTAACCACCTCTCAACAGTTTAAAAGTCTCAATCATATCACCTCTCCTTCTATCCACCAAACTTTGCAGTCCACATTCCCTCAGCAGATCCTCATATCTAACATTGTACAGTCCTGAAACCATCTTTGTTATATGCCTTTGTACCCTTTCCACAGTTAATTTATCTCCTTCAAATCCTGGGGACCAAATCTGAGAACAATAGTCTAAGTGTGGTCTGATCAAGGTCTTATACAACGGAATGATAACTTATCTCTGCAGGTAAGCGTCCTTCTCATTATTGCAGCAATCCTCTGTGTTACCTTCACCACCTTTGCAATATGTCCCCTAAATTTCAAGTTTCTATCAATCATCAACCCCAGATAATATTTTTTATATTATTATTTTCTTTATTCATTTTTTCATCATTTCATATTATCATTTAAAATTCATCATCATCAAATTCCTGACATGTACATTCAATACAGGATATGATAGTACTACATGAAAAATTTACATCATTACTAACTTCCTATCTACAATTTTCCTATCAATCTGTTACTTGTCAAGACTCCAACATTATCAGATCTTATATTTCTATTGTCTAAGGCAGTTTGTACCATATCAATCCACCTTTATCATCTCTAACTCCTTTTACAGCACTCTTTCCTCCATTCCTAAGCTTCTTCAACAACCTCCAGAATATTTTGCTACCTTCTTGGTATTTATTTTTATGTTCTTTCCAAAGTCCTCCCATGATTTTTGTTTAGCTAGTTTTACAGTGTTTCGCTTTCTTACATTTGTCTCTGTATTCTCTAAGAGCAAAAGCTGACTTATTTGCCAGAAACGTTTGATATGCTTTCTTCTTTTCCTTCACTGCCTCTTTAACTTCCTGTGTTAACCATGGATTTCTGATTTTTCTATCCTTGCAGACTACCTCACCACATTCCTCTCTGGCTGAATCAATCAGGGTTTTCTTCAAGGCTTGCCACTGAATCTCCAAGGTTTGGTTCCTGTTCTCAAACTCTTTCATTTTTTCTTCCATAATCTTTGTGTATTTCAGTCTACAGTTCCCAAATTAGAGCTGCTCAACTTTTATTTGCTTTTATTCGAATAACAAGTAAAACTTTCTTACATGTTATTCTTTTCAATATGACATTCAATTTTATCCTGCTCAAGACTAAATAGTGATCACTTCCAATTTCAAAATCCTCTGAACACTCTGGTGTCCTGCACCAGGGAGAAAACATCACTATCAACAATAACATAGTCAATGAGACTTTTCTTATTCCTTGCTTCTTCTCTCCATGTGAATTTGTGCACATTTTTATGTTGGAACATGGTGTTAGTAATAACCAGTCCATGTCCTAAGCAGAAATCAAACAGGTATTTGCCATTATTATTAGCTTCGCTCTTTTCTGCAATTTTTCCCAAAATATTTTTGTATGTCTGACAATCATTTCCCACTCTGCTATTTAGATCCCAAACAAGGACCAACTTTTCCTTTTTCGTTGCATCCTTTGCTTTTTCTAAAGCATCAAAAAATTCCTCCACTTCTACCTTAGTAGAACCTTCTGTGGGACCATAGGCACAAATAAGTCTCATTGTCCAATTCCCCATTCTGATATTAGCCCACATCACTCTATTTGAGACTGCCTGCCATTCAAGAAGATTAGCCTCGTATTTTGTGTTGAATACTATGGCTACTCCTTTTCCTTGATTTTCATTTCCTGAATATAACATTTTGTATTTATTGCTCAGAAAAATCTCACCAGTTTTTGTCTTTTTTGTTTCAGTCACCCCTATTATGTCGATCTGGTACTTATCTAATTCCTCAGCTAGCTCCATTTCTTTGCTATTCAGGCTTCTTATCTTAATATTACCAATCTTTAACTCTGTTTCAGATTTGTTCCAGTAGCTGACTTTTTGCTGTTTTCGCCCTGGTTCCCTGGCAAAAACAACGGTGGGCCTTGTTTAACCAGGCGACGCCCCAACCGGCATGAAATTTTGTCATGTTGTACCATCATTTTGTATATTGGTTTAAGCCAATAAGAATACAATTTGATCGGCTAAATCCCAAATTGCCAGTCCATCCTCGTTCGTTCAGTATCCAGGTAGATACCCAATAGGATGCACCACGAGAAAGTGAGGATTAGACATTAGGTCTGAAGCCCTGGTCCATTCTTCGCATTCCTTTAAAGGCTATGTGGAGGTCTCCTCTCAGTTATACAGCTTTGAACCTTAAGCACCCCTCATTTAAAATTTCATATTTAATTTGCCATTATCATTTTATTTGATTTTATTTAATTTGCTGATTTTCATAAGAAATTTATTACAACAGTTATTGAATTTAGTCAGGGATTATTGCAGACTAGTAGTGGATTTATTCAGAAGTATGACATCATCTGCATAAAGAACTAAAATTAAACATCACCAATTTGGATATCAGATTTAATATCACTTTCCTTCATAATGTGATCCACAAAGATAATGAATAACAGTGGAGATAATGTGCAACTTGTGGTACACCTGATCTCACCTGAAACCATCTTCCTGTACCTCCTTCAAGTCTAACTGCTGACTTACAGCTTAAATAGAGACTATATTGCTTGATATGATTTCCCATTTACACACATAACTGTAGTGTTCTGAACAGTGCTTTCCTCTTGGCACCTTGTCAAAGGCTTTTTTTTTCCAGATCTACAAAACTTAAATACAAATCCTTGTTATTCTACTTTTGAGAGAAACTTGTGACATCAAATTAAGAATTATAAATATGTTTTTGCAAGAAAAGTATATTTAATATACTGGCAGATATTTCAGTTTAAAAATAAACTATCATCAGTGGCTTGATAGGAAACAGTCTTTTAGAAAGGAGATTGTATCCTTGTAAAAGACTGTTTCCTATTAAGCCACTGATGACATTTCTTATTTTCAAACTGAAATATCTGGCAATACATTAAATATACTTTTCTTGTGATTGTGTTGATAATTCTTAAATCATTGTTATATTCCCAAGATTTCTCAACTATTCATTTTAAAGTGAAAATCTAATCCTGACAACCTCTATTTGAACTGAATCCAGCTTGTTCTTCACCAAGCGTCCCTTCCACAAATTTTCTAAGCCATTCCTCAAGTATACTTGCATAAATCTTACCAGGAACACTCAGTAGGGATATATCTCTGTAATTCTCACTTTCCGTTTTATTTCCTCTTTTTATAGATGGGTACCACGAGAGCTCTACTCCAATCATCCAGAATTCAACTCTCTGATTGGACCTTCTGAATTATAAAGTGCAGCCAATGTAAAATTTTATACCTCCATATTTGAGCATTTCTGGTCGAATTTCATCTATTTCAGCTGCCTTTCCACATTTTAGGTTTTTAGGTTTTTGCCTAGGGTCTGTACCTCTGCACATGTTATACACACCAAACCACTGTCCATACAAAATAACCAATTGTATTTACCTTTGAATGAGATCCACTGGTCGAGTGTCCAGCAAGTTGGCAAATCTTTCTTTTCATTCAACATATTAATATTATCGCATTGCAACTGATGGGAATTCTGCATTTCTGTGGATTCATTACAGACTTCTTTCTCTTCAGAAACTACACACAAACTGTATTACAAATTTGTTTTGTTTTATCATTGTCATCCAAGCTATTTTTCTGTTTAAAGAAGGTACTACCAATGTACTTATCCATAGATAAAATACCATATTTACTTGAATATAACTTAGAGGTGAATGGAATCAAATACTTGGTTGGATGTTGCTATAGACCAGGTAAGGTGGATGGTGGCGATAATGAACTGTATAATCAAATTAGTCAAGCAAATAAGAAAAAGGTGATCATAATGAGCGATTTTAATTATGGCAATATAGACTGGAATGATGAGATAGCGACTGGAAGTAAAGAAAATGAGCGAGTTTTTGAGGGATAACTACCGCAGACAGTATGTAACAGAGGACACGCGAGGATTCAGGGTCTTGGATTTGGTCATCTCATCAAAGGATGTAATTATAAATGAGGTGTCAAAACATCCAAAAATTGATGAGAGTGACCATGAGGTGATTATCTGTGTGGTTTCCAGCAGTGTGAGGACCTCTGTGAGAAAAGGGTATATGTGGAACTACAAGGGGGTGATTATGAAGAGCTCAGGAGACGGATTGCGGGTGTAGCATGGAATGAGGAGTTAGCTGGAAAAGACATCAATGACGCTTGGGGGATTTTCAAAATCTATCTAGTAGATGCATTGTCTAAGTTTATTCGAAGGGTGAGAAGGTTAAATAAGGTAGGTGTGGGATGGATGAATAAAGACATTAAGCATGCAATACAGAGAAAGAGGGCATAGTGGAGGCAGCATAAGAGAAGTGGAAATAACCTATTCCATGCAGTCTAAATAAAGACCAGGCAAGGAGGATGACTTGGTTGGTGAGGTTAGCTAATGAAGCCAAAAAGAATCCTAAGGAGTTCTTTCGATATGTAGCCAGCAAAAGAAAGAATGATTATGGAAGGATGACATTGATAGGAGAAAATGGTATAAAGACAGCTGTTGCAGAATGTGTGGTGGAGATACATGAGCAATTCATAAAGGTCTTTCAATCTTGTGAATGTGACTTCACGGAGAGACTGCGAGCAGTAGATGATGGGGAGGAGAGACTGACTGTAAGTGAGCAAGAGGTGTGTGGCAAGCTGAGTAAACTAGATATTAATAAGGCTGTGGTTCTTGATAATATATTGCCACGTATTCTGAAGGAATGTTCCAGGGAGTTGATACCTGTCTTGACATATTTTTTTAATATGAGTCTTGCACTCAGTCAAGTCCCTAAGGAATGGAAGGAGGGCAAGATTGTGCCACTTCATAAAGGAGGTGAGCAAAATCAAGCATCAAACTATAGGCCTATCTGTGTGTCAGGTGTTGTGGTTAAGTTGTTGGAGAAGCTTGTCAGAACTTGGATCCAGAGTTGAGTTGACAACAATGGTGTTATCTTTGATGGACAGCATGGATTTGCTAAAGGGAGGTCATGTTTTAGTAATCTACTTACTTATTACAATAAAGTGACTGCTTCCTTGGACAGAGGAGAAGGATACACAGTAATATACTTGGATTTTGCAAAGGCTTTTGATAGAGTACCTCATGATAAATTGATAGTCAAACTAGTACAGATGGGGTTGGATATTAGATTAGTGCATTGGATTGGAGACTGGCTATCTGATAGGTATCAACAGGTTGTGTATGGGGGAGCGATATCCAGGAAAGTCACTAGTGGAGTGCCTCAGGGGTCTGTTTTGGGGCCATTACTGTTTAACTTGTATATTAACGATATAGGTGAAGATTTGGATGGAGATATTCAGTTGTTTGCCGATGATGCAAAGTTGGGACGAACCGTGAAGAATAGTGAAGATGTTGTTGCCTTACAAGAAGACTTGAATAAATTGCGTGATTGGGCACGGAAATGGAGATGCGAGTTCAATGTCGCAAAATGCAAGGTTTTAAAATTTGGAAAACAAAGAGGGGGATGCAGAATTTATGCTTAGTGAGGATATATTGTTGGAGGTGGAAGAAATAAGAGATCTGGGGGTGATAGTGGATAAGGATCTGAAATTTCGGGGACACATAGCTAAAATTGCGAAGACAACACAAAGGCTTCTGGGAATGATGCGGAGGACATTGATGTGTAGAAGCATGGAGATTCTTGTTCCGTTGTATAAGGCTTTGATTAGGCCATACATGGACTATTGTGCCCAGATTTGGTTACCTGGTTTGCAAAAGAATGAAGAAATGTTGGAAAGGATCCAAAGGCGATTGACTAAGGTAGTTTCTGACCTCTGGAATGTCGAGTATGAGGAAAGATTGAGAAGATGCAACTTGCAGAGTCTGGTGGACAGGAGGAAGAGGGGAGATATGACAGAGACCTACAAGTTGGTAAGGGATTGTTATAGGATCAATGCTGGAGAAGTTCTACAGAAAATAGTGGGAGATTGAAGGAGAACCAGTGGTCTTCCCTGAAAACTGTATAAAGAGGGTGTGAGTAGGGGAGTGAGGGGTAGGTTTTTTTCGTGCAGAGTCGGGAATGATTGGAATGCCTTGCCTGAGAGTGTGGACACATTCAAACTCCTTGCCTGCAAGGAGTTTGAATGTGTTCAAGGCACGGTATGATGAGCTGTGTGTGTAATAAAAAGGACCTTTCAGATGAGTCTTTAACTCAATGAAGTCTTGGGGTAATAATAATAATAACTCGTCCTTGCATATAACTTGCACCCTTGATTTTACTTTTCGAAAAAAAGAAATTAAAAAGTTTTGCATATACCACGCAAATGAAAACAAGTTTACACACGTTCACGTCGGGGCGATAATAACTTGCTCCCTGCGGAAAACAACACGCCCTCCCAATAGCCACTATACTGCAGAGGCAAGAAAAACAAGTACTTTTATTATGTCAGTGAATAAGGTACCAGCAGTCTGTGTAATATATTTCTCAACATATAGTGCAATTAGAAATAAATTGGGATAAAAACGACACTAATTAATGAATCACATGTTCCCTCATAAAGAAACTATGCTGTATACACTCAAGCAAAACCATGTGTTGCACCCGCAAACACAGTATCTAACTAAAAACTATTGTTATTGGTTAGATGTGTGAGAGTCTGCCCATCACAAAGCAGCAATAAAATTCAACCGAATGCGTTAAAATTCGTAAACGTGCTAAAACTAAGAAATATATATAGTGAATGTTGTTATGGCAGTTTCACATAATATGGAATTTCGCTGAAGAGAGTTAGCATTTCAACTCAATTGTTCGCTTGCTTTTATCTTTCGGTCGCGCGATCTTTTGTTAACACTGCACCAACCATATACACGTCTTAAATAACCTGCCATTGCTGTCTGTTTCATACCCTGCTTTCACTTTTCACTAGACATTCTTGAAGGATTGTTCATTACATATCCCAAGTCTTGTAAATTACTGGCAGTACTGGCAACAGGGTGTAGAACTATTTGGGTGAGGCAGCCTGTCTCACAGCACCGCTTAATTAAGAATGCTCCTTCAGCCATATTGCAGTAGGCATCATATCAGGGCAACAAGATATTTTACAACATCTGATGTAGATGCAATAGATTTGAAGAATTAAAAATTCTCTGAAAAATAATACAAGAGAAAAGTGGTCCTCATCCAAAGTATCCTAATGTAACCACTGCCCTAAGGATACTGTTAACAATTCCTGCTAGCGTAACAAGTGCGGAAAGAAGTTTTTCCAAGCTTGAACTGATTAAAAATTATTTGAGAAGAGCAATGACCCAAGAAAGATTGGTTAGTCTAGCAATTATATCAATAGGGGCAGACATAGCTTATAATTTAAATTTAGAAGACTTATAAACAGTTTTATTGTGCAATATCCCCATAGAGTAAACATTTAATTAATATTATTATTTAATTGTTTTGCATTAATAAAAGTGGAAAATTTCTTATATTTTTGTCTTATAATCCTTCAGGGTGATATTTAGTTGTTTGCCTCAGGGCACGATCTAATCTGGTGATGGCCCTGATTAGTGATAACTTTTGCTTGAAATAATGGAAAAGAAGTTGACGCTATTTGGGTAGGATGCACACAAGGAAAGTGCTCTCTAGGCCAGAAATAGCAATAGCCAGCAGGAGATTCTTGGTAAGTCATACCCATTTTCAGTTTCTTTCTGAAAACTTTAGTTTCTGAAAATCCGTGCATATATCTCGCATCCCGATTTTTTAGCCTTAATTTTGGGAAAAAGTGCAAGTTATATTCACATAAATACAGTAGTAGGCCTACATAAACACAAAAATATTACACGATTTCTCTGTGCTTCTCATAATCACAAACTCTGATAAACAACTGCTAATTTGCTGTTCTGTTGTTGGTTAATGACTGTTGCTGACAGTGTTGCCAACCAGAAAAGACAACATATCGCTATGAGTCTGTCAAAATTCTGCTACACTACACTACAATAATCTTCGCTTGTCAATCGCTGCAAGATAACGTATTACAGGAATATCCAAACCTCCCAGTCCTTTCACCATGCATTCATAATTAGGTGACTGTTGATATTGACTTTATATACATATTCAAAACTGTAAACAACTGTTGAATAATAACATAAGTTGTGTATGGTGGAGCAGTTTCCAGGAGGCAGAGGGTTACAAGTGGGGTCCCACAGGGCTCAGTACTAGGACCTATATTGTTTAACCTTTATATCAATGACATAGCCAGTGGATTGCAGGGGGATATTCAGTTGTTTGCGGATGATGCGAAGCTGGGAAAGATTATTAGTAATAGTGCAGATGTGGTAGCCCTGCAAGAGGATTTAAATAAGCTAGATAGATGGGCAAATGAATGGGGGGTCTCAGTTTAATGCAGCAAAATGTAAGGTCTTGAGGTTTGGGAAACATCGATGGGATGCTGCATACTCTATGGGAGGAGTTATACTGGAGGAAGTAGGGGAGACAAGAGATCTGGGGGTGATGATTGATAGAAACCTGAAGTTTAGGGGACATATTGCAAAGGTGGTGAAGGTAACACAGAGGATTGCTGCTATTATGAGAAGGACACTGACCTGCAGAGATAAGAGGGTTATCATTCCGTTGTATAAGTCTCTGATCAGACCACACTTGGACTATTGTTCTCAGATTTGGTCCCCAGGATTTGAAGGGGATAAATTAACTGTGGAAAGGATACAAAGACGGATGACAAAGATGGTTTCAGGACTGTACAAGGATAGTTATGAGGATCGGCTGAGAGAATGTGGACTGCAGAGTTTGGTGGATAGAAGAAGGAGAGGTGATATGATTGAGACTTTTAAACTGTTGAGAGGTGGTTACAGGGTTAACATTGGGGAGTTCTTTTGCTTGGTTGATCAGCGGGAAGGAGTGATGACAAGAGGCCATCCCTGGAAGTTACGAAAGGAAACTGTGAGCAAGAGAGTAAGGAGTGGTTTCTTTGTGTGGAGGGTGGTTGAGCCATGGAATGCATTGCCTGATGGAGTGGTGGGAGCGAGAACGGTCAGTGAGTTTAAAGAGTGGTATGATAGACTTTGTGTTTCTCAGGGGGGACCTCCCCTCGATGAGTCTTGACAGACTTTATGTCTTAGGAAGGACCTCCCTCGATGAGTCTTTTGACTCCTTGGAGGCCTGAATAATAATAATGCAGGCATAATTACTGGAAAGGGAGAAAAGTCACAAAACAGAAAAATGTTCCGGGTTCAGGCCCCAGCTGAATTTAGCCACTGTCTAAGAGTACAAGCTGACTTACTTATCAGGAACTTTCAATATGCTTTCTTCTTTTCCTTCACTACATCTAACTTCTGAGTCCACCATGGAGTTCTGATTTTTCTATCCTTACAGACAACTTCACCATATGCCTCTTTGACTGAATCAGTCAATGTTTATTTCAGGATTTGCCAATGAATATCCAAGTTTGGATCTTGTTTTCACTCTCTCATTTTTTCTTCAATAATGTTTGCATATTTCAGTCTACAGTTCACCTCTGAAAGCTGCTCAACCTTAATTCATTTTTAAGACTTTCTTAGACACTCTTCTTTTTAAAAATTCAATTTTATCCTGCTCAAAACTAAATAGTGATCACTTCCTATTTCAAATCTTCTGTATACTCTTTTGCTCTGAACCAGTGGGAAAACATCACTATCAACTTATAACACAGTCAATGAAACTTTTCTTTATTTCTTGCATCTTCTCTCCATGTGAATTTGTGCACATTTTCATGATGGAACATGGTGTTAGTAATAACCATTCCATGTCCTGAACAGAAATATAGTAAGTGGTGGAAGCAGAGTTGTAGAGTAGATGCCCTCCCTCGATGAGTCTTTGGACTCCCTGGAGGTGACAAATAATAATAATAATAATAATAATAATAATAATAAGTATTTACCATTGTTATTAGCTTTGCTGTTTTCTCCAAATTTTCATAAAATATTTCTATATGTCTGGTAATCATTTTCTATTCTGCTGTTTAGATCTCTGAGGAACAACTCTTTCTTTTTCATTATGTCTGCTTCTTAAATGCCTCCGCACAGAACCTTCTATGGGACCACATGCACAAAGTCTCACTGTCCAGTTACCCATTCTGATATTTGCCCACATCACTTTACTTGTTATTGTCTGCAATTCAAGAAGATTATCTTCATATTTAGTGTTGAATACTATGGCTACTCCCTCTTTTCCCTGATTGTTATTGCCAGAATATAACATTTTGTATTTGTCGCTTAGAAAAACTCACCTGTTTTTGTCTTTTTTGTTTCAGTCACATCAATCATGTTGATCTGGTACTTATCCAGTTCTTCTGCTTGTTCAATTTCTTTTCCACTGATGCTTGTTATACTGATGGTACCAATCTGGAACACTGCTGATGTTGAGTTGGGATGTGCTCACGGATTTGTTCCAGTAGTTAACTTTGCAGTGTTCATCCTGGTTTCGTTTCCTGACAATAACAATGTGAGCCCTTGTTTTACTAGGTGCAGTGCCCAGCCAGCATGAAAAACTGGCATGATGTACCATTATTTGACAAAGTGGTTTAAGCCAATAAGAATACAATTTGGTCAGCTAAATCCCAAATTTCCATTCCATCCTTGTTCATTCAGTATCCAGGTGGATACATAACAAGTTGCACTAAGAGATGGTGGGGGATTAGACATTAGGGCATAAGTCCTAGTCGGTTCTTGCATTCCTTTAAAGGCTACATGAAGGTAATTACGTATAACTGGGAAGAGATATACACTGAAGCCTTCAATTCTTGAGGTACATGAACCTAAAAGTGTTCAAGTATTCACCACAACATGACTATCAACCATACTTGCCACTAATAATAATACGTAGTGCCGAACTGGTTGGCAGAGTAGTTAGCATATCCAATCTCCAGTCAAAAGGCTGCAGGTTCAAATACCACTGTGGGCATGGATGTTTGTGATTGTCAGTGGAAATTCTCGTGGTGGGCAGTAAATGCCGTTGGTGTAGTGGGTGGAGAGAGTTTTAGAGTAGGTACCCTCCATCGATGAATCTTGGGACTCCCTGGAGGTGTCAAATAATAATAATAATAAATACTGACCTGTATATTTAGATTATTGCCAGATTGTTTGTAACCTTGCTAATGCTAGATCAGGACTAGCCATGGATTAGGCCAATCAAACTGCACCTTTTTATGATATGTACTCTTCCTAACCAACTTACATTTTAGAGTACCTATTCTTAATTCTATTCCTTAAGCCTCTTAAGATCTTTAATTAGGTTTAACTATGCACTCTGGGTGGAAACAAATCCCCCACTCAGAGGAAGAAGAGGACGTCTCAAGAAATCGAAGTATTGTAGCTGCTCTTCTAAGCACAACACTCAGACCAGTACATAGGTCATCTGCAGACAATCTGGGGCCTGCATGTCACACCTGAATGGTGCAGCATAGGAAGCAGTGGCCACATAATCTCAATAGCTGCCATGATGCTTTTGTTCTAGTGACCTCATCACCAGAGTGATTGCACCATAACAGTAAGAAACCAACTCTCCAGTTAGCTTCGCCTTTCAACGTGCAAGGCACGAATGGTATTGTTGTTGGCTAGACAGGATTCTGATTAGAGCCATTCGGTCATCATCCCACACAGGGGCAGCTCATGCATAGGCACTGCAGAACTGCAGCACCCTCAATTTTTCTTGATATATAAATATATTTATTAATTTATTTATATTTGCTCGTAATATTTAATTTTATCATCAGCAATCCTATACAATTCTCTTATTTTGTATAAAAAAATAATAAAAATCCATCTTGTAGCACTTAGGAGGGCAAAGGACGCTAGCAGCACTGTGTTTACCACAGTGTCATACTCCTACTCATGCAAGCATATGCACGTCATAGTGAGATGCGAGCTATTAGAGTAATGTGGCACTGTCCGTTGCACAGTTCCACTGTTGTTTATATGCAGTTTGTTTATTATTACCAGTAGTAGAGTGTTCATAGTGCAATCGAGGTGCTTGGTGAGACATCTGGAAAGATTAGAGAGCAGAAGGAGGGTTGGTGGTGGAATAATAATGTACAAGGGGCAGTGACAGCTAAGAGGAAGGCAAAGCAGAAGTGGAATGAGTCAAGAGTGGAAGAGGATAGAGAGGTGTACAGAGAGAGAAAGCAAGAAGCCAAGAGAGTGGTGGCATAGGCGAAGGCCATGGCATATCAAGATCTGTATGATCAATTAGAAATAAAGGAAGGACAGAGAAAAATTTACCAACTAGTGAAATGTAGAAATAAAGCAGCAAACGATATCTTACATGTGAGGCAGATCAAAGAAGCTGAAGGAAGAGTATTATGGAGGGATGTGGACATAAGAAACAGATGGAGAATATATGTTGAGGGACTATTGAATGGGGAAAATGCAAGGACTCACAGAGAAAATGAGCAGCCTTCTGAGGAAATGGTGCAGAACATCAGCAGAGTGGAAGTGATGGAGGCCATTAAGAGGATGAGGAATGGAAAAATCGGTGGGCCCCAACAGGATTCCAGTGGAGGCATGGAAGGCACTGGGGGAAGAGGGAATTGACCTGCTGTGGGACCTATTCATGAAAGTTTGCCGAACAGGAAAATATACCCGAGGAATGGAGGGAGAGTACTCATGTCCCCATCTACGAGGGTAAAGGGGATGCACAAGACTGTAAAATTTACAGAGGAATAAAGTTGATGTCCCACACAATGAAAATCCTAGAAAGGGTTCTCGATGGAAGATTGAGGAAAGAGGTGGAGATTCATCATCATCACGAACCATGGGCTCACTGCCCGTTGATGTCTGATGCCTGTTTCACTATATTCTTCAACCTTTCTTTGTCCAGTGCACAGTGTCACAGTTTTCGTACACTCATTCCACACCAGTCTTTTATATCGTCTATCCATTCTCTGTATGGTCTACCTCTTCTGTTTAAACCATCCAAAATACCAAACATAAATGTCTTTATCTTCCTGTCCTCACTCACTCTACAGATGTGTCCAAATAATTGCAGCTTCCGTTTTATAATCTTCTGCATTAGATTCTCTTTTGGTTGTATCTTCTGATAGAGTTCTTCATTGGTGATTTTCTGTACCCATCATATTCTTAGAATCTTCCCGTAACAAGTTCTTTCAAATGCCAAAATTCTTTTTCTTGATTCCTTATTTATTACCCACGTTTCAGATCCGTATAGTACACTGCTGAAGATGCATGTTTCCAGTACTCTTAGTTTCGTTTGCAGACTGATCACTTTACTTTTCCAGATGTTATCCATGGCCTTCAGATTTGTTCTTACCTTTGCAATCCTGATCTTTATTTCTTTTTTACAGTCCAAGTCATATGTCAGTTTACTATCCAAATATGTGAATTGTTCTACATTTTCTATATCAGTTCCATCCACTTGTATCTTTTGTTTCATGTTCTTCTCACCAAATACCATTGTCTTTGTTTTTTCAAAGTTCATAACAAGTCCAAATCTCTTCCCTTCCTCATTTAACAGTTTCAGTGTTTTTTGTAGTTCTCTTTCATCTTCTTCAATAATAACAATGTCATCTGCAAATCTCAGATTGTTAATTCTCATTCCGTGTACAGATATTCCTTTGGCATCTTCCTTCAATTTGGCCATTGCTCTTTCTAAATGTGCGATGAAAATGCTTGGTGATATTGGGTCTCCCAGTCTTGTACCTCTGCTTGTTTTAAACCATTTCCCCAAATCATCACCTATTCTAACTGCTACAACTGCATTCTGATAAACATCTTTTAATATAGCTATTAGTTTTTTTTTATCAATTCCATAGGATTCCAGAACTGCTAATGTCACTTTCTGGTCAATACTGTCAAATGCTTTCTGAAAATCAACAAAGCAAGAATATGTTTTTGTTTTTTCTCCTAGCTTTCTCTGCTATTAACCTCATTGTCAAAATCTGTTGAATTGTAGTTCTATCCTTCCTAAATCCTGCTTGCTCATCTGCAAGGTATGCTTCCAATTGTGTTCTCAATCTTTCTGTCAATATGATCATCATCACTTTACCAAGGTGACCTATCAAGGCAATTGTTCTATAATTTTTCATTCTAGCTTATTTCCTTTCTTGTATAAGGTTACTAATATTGATTTCACCCACTCCTCTGGCATTTTCCCTTCTTTCCATACCATATTACATAGTTGGTGCATTTCTGTAACCATACTTTCACCACCATATTTAATCATTTCTCCAGTAATGTTATCGTTACCAGGACTCTTGTTGTGTTTTAGCCGTCCTATTGCTTTTTCTACCTCTCCTCTTAAAATGTCCATATCATGCTTATTACCTGGTGGTGATATCTGCTTCAATTCTTCAGTCAGTTTCCCAATGCTATCTGAATCTAGTTTTTCTTCATATAACTCACTACAGTATCTTGTCCACCACAGTACAATTTTTTCTTTATTCATCAATACTTTGCCTTTTTCATCTTTAATTGTGGTCTGTTTTGGTTGCCACTTTCTATTAATGATTCTGATCATTTTGTATACCTCCCTTGTTTTATGCTCTCCATAGTACTGTTCTATATTGTTGCACTGGGCTTCTAACCATTTCATCTTATCCATTCTGACTGCTTTTTTCCCCTCATTACACTTTCTTCTATATTGCTCTTCTATTTATTCTGATATATCCCTTCTTATCTTCAACATTCTTTTCTCATGTACTAACTTCAGTGTTTCTTGTGTGATCCATTTCTTCTTGATCTTCTCTTCTTCTGGTACTGTTTCTTCAACTGCATCTTCTATCGTCTTCATTACTCTTTCAGTCTTAAATTCGAGTTTTTTTCTTTCTCCACACTTTTAAATTTCTCTTCTAACACTGTTCTGTACCTTCTTCCTATTTCTGCTTCACTTATTCGTGCTGTATCTCTTCTATTCTGATGTTGGGGTTTATATTTCTTTTTTAATTTCAACTTGATGTTTGCAATCACTAAACTATGGTCCGAGTCTATATCTGCTCCTTGAAAAGTTCGACATTGCTGTACTGATGTTATCCATCTTCTTTTAATCATGTTTTTGGTTTTCCCAACATTTTATCGGCACGTCCATTTTCTACACTCCTTTTGTCGGAATCTTGTGTTACAGATCATCATCTCATGGTCCACAGCAAATTCTAACAATTTTTCACCTCGTTCATTTCTTTCTCCGAAACCATATTTTCCCATGACTCTTTCCCAACCATCATTATCTATTCCAACTTTGGCATTCCAATCTCCTTCAATAATTAGCACATCTTGCTTTGGTTTCTATTGTCTCTGTCATTACTTTGTAGAATAAGTCAATATCCTCATCTGTGCTGTCAGATGTGGGTGCATATATCTGGACTATTGATATGTTGAATGACTTTGCCTGAAATCTTGCTGCTATGATTCGTTCATTAACTGGTTTGTAGCCTAACAGTGCCTCTCGAGCTCTTTTGCTAAGAAAGAAGCCAACTCCTGCTTCGTGCATGGTGTCATGTCCTGACCATATTACTTCGCATCCATTGATCTCTCCAGATGATGTCCATCTCATCTCTGCCAATCCTAGTATATCCCACCGATGTCTCTTCATTTCCTCACAAAGTAGTTCTAATTTTCCTGACATCCAGAGTGTCTGCACATTCCACGTTCCTACTGATAACAGTTCTGTTAGTTTCAGTTTTGTTTCCTTTCGGTATCCCACTTTTCGATCCAACCCCGATCGCTCGATTGGTATTGCGGGCCTTGTTTATCCGGGAGACGCCCGAGCCGGCATGTTGTAGCTGTTGATTGTATAGGCATCAGATAACAATCGTGTTTTTTCTTTAGGGTCAGAGCATCGACACTCATCTGACCGACCGTCCTCCTTTATCCAGGCTTGGGACTGGCATGAGACCCCTAAAGATCCCATGGCAGAGGTGGAGATTGCAAAGGAACAATTTGGCTTCATGCCTGGTAGATCAACAACAGATGCTATCTTTGGGTTACGGCAGATGATGGAAAAGTTTCGAGAGAAACAATGGGAGCTACATCTGGCATTTATTGATCTGGAGAAAGCATATGATAGAGTGCCAAGGCAAGAAGTCTGGAGGTGTCTGAGGGAGAAGAAGGTTCCAGAGAAATATGTCAGGTTGGTGCGGGAGATGTACAGAAATGTGAAGACAAGTGTTTGGACCTGTCTGGGACAGACAGAAAGTTTTCAAGTAACAGTTGGCTTGCATCAAGGGTCAGCATTAAGTCCGTTTCTGTTTAACATTGTGATGGAGGTGGTGACGGAGGAGGAGGTGAGAGAAGATGCGCCTTGGACAATGTTGTATGCAGATGACATCTTGCTGTGTGCAGATTCAAGAGAAGAAGCGGGAACTAAACTGGAAAGATGGAGAAAAGTGCTGGAAGAGAGAGAGATATGAGACTGAGCAGAAGTAAGACAGAGTATATGTGTTGCACAGTGGGCGGTGGCCAGGAGACAGATCTAGAGCTGGAAGGAAATGTCATCAGGAAGGTGAGGGACATTAGATATTTAGGCTCAACAGTGAAGAAGATGGAGGAGCTGAGAAGGAAGTGGGATGCAGGATACAAACGGGTTGGGGGAACTGGAAGGAGATGGCTGGAGTGTTATGCGATAAGAGGGTGTCGATCAATCTGAAAGGCAAAATCTACAGGACAGTAGTGAGGCCAGCTATGATGTATGCTATAGAAACTGTGGCCCTGAGGAAAAATAACATCAGCAGGATGGAAGTAGCAGAGATGAGAATGCTTAGGTGGATGTGCAGTGTGACCAGAAAGGAACGTCTGAGAAATGACTACGTAAGGGGAACAGTGAAAGTTATGAACTTAGGAGCGAAGATACAGGAGGCAAGGTTGAGATGGTTTGGTCATGTGATGAGGAGGGAGGACGAATATGTGGGAAGAAGGGTCTTGCAGATGGATTTGCAAGGAAGGAGGAAGCTTGGGTGGCCAAAGAAGAGAGGGAGGGAGCTGGTAGAAGAGGACTTGAGGATGAACTTGGATGTGGTGACAGCCCAAGACAGGAGAATGTGGAGGAGACTCATCATCAACAGTGACCCCACTTAAGTGGGAGAAGCTGCAGAAGAAGAAGAAGAGTGTTCGTAGTGCTTATTGTGTTTACTCCGTCTATTTAAATATTTGGACATTACAATTAAAGGATTTAATTGTAATGTTCAAAAATTGTAAATCCATTCCTTTAATTACAATTAAAGAAATGGATTTTATTTTTAAGTAATTTTGAATTATACCAAACTATAATTTTATCATATTTTTTCATGAAACAAAACAAGAAGAATATATTTTATTTTTAAGCAATTTTGAAGTATACCAAACTATAATTTTATCAATAATAAACAATATTTTTTATGAAACAAAACAAGAAGAATATATTTTATTTTTAAGCAATTTTGAATTATACCAAACTATAATTTTATCAATAATAAACAATATTTTTTATGAAACAAAACAAGAAGAATATATTTTATTTTTAAGCAATTTTGAATTATACCAAACTATAATTTTATCAATAATAAACAATATTTTTTAAATGTTTAATTTTTTTTTAATTTTTACCATAATTTTGATATTTTATCCAAACACGTATAAACTGTACTCACAGTATGTATATTTCGAAAGTTGCAGCACTCCCACAATTTCAAGCCACGAGCTGCCACTGATCCCACATCAAGAACCTGAAGTCATTCAGTTCATGCATTAACCACAGAATGATGTTGAGATTATAAGTCATACTTGATACAGTGGCGGCTCGTGGCTTGAAATCATGAGGATGCTACAACTTTCGAAATATACATACACACTGTAAGTACAGTGTATATGTGTTTGGATAAAATATCAAAATTATGGTAAAAATTTTTTAAAAAATTAAACATGAAAAAATATTGTTTATTACTGCTAAAATTATACATTTGGTATAATTCAAAATTACTCAAAAATAAAATATATTCTTCTTGTTTTGTTTCATGAAAAAATATTGTTTATTATCGATAAAATTATACAGTTTAGTATAATTCAAAATTACTTAAAAATAAAATCCATTATCATAACCATGTCCTAAAATAAAAACTATAACAAATGTTATGTCTTTAATTGTAATGTCCAAATATTTAAAGAGATGGAGTAAACACGATAAGCACTATGAATACTCTACTACTGGCACAAACTGCATATAAACAACTGTGTAACTACACGATGCATAGTGCTGCATTACACTAATAGCTCGCATTTCACTATGACGTGCATATGCTTGCGCACGTAGCAATATGACACAATGGTAAACACAGTGCTACTAGCATCCTTTGCTCTCCTAAATGCTACAAGATGGATTTTTATTATTTTTTATACAAAATAAGAGAATTGTATAGGATTGTTGATGATAAAATTTAATATTACAAGCAAATATAAATAAACGAATAAATATATTTATATATCGAGAAAAATTGGGGGGGGTGCTGCAGTTCCTATGCACGAGCTACGCCTGCTTACCACTACTAACTGTAATAACACAGACCTAGTTTGCTTAGATTATTGCAATTCAGGTTGTTCATAACCTCACTACCGTGCCAGGTCAGGGCTGGTCACGGATATAGCGAATCAAACATTGAACCTTAATCTGATATTCACAAATTTAAGCCCCAATCAATTACCTAAACTAATACTACTGTTGAATTTTGAATGAAAATATTTTTACTAAGAAATATCTCATTCAGAATTTAACAAGAAAAAAAAACTAAAAGGGGAAATGCTTGTAAATAAGTGAAGATACCAATTTTGTTTAAAGAATTATACTAATACAAACTTTGTAATATTAATTAAAGGTGAAAGATGTCATTTTTTTATAAAAACATTATAATGTAAGAAGTTTCTCTATAAGATATATGTTAGAGCATAATAACGAAGGATCAAAGTCCATTAACGACAAATTGCTTATGTGCAAACGGCACGCACACAGTGTTTTTCTAGGAAGATGTAGCAATCGTATGGAGTATTCCAGGAAGATAGGAATAAAATAGGAGTCAGGTGCAAAAAAAAAGAAAGTTTTGGGTGAAAGAGGGCACTAGAGATACATAGAGGTATAAAATGGGTTTGTCCCCCCCCCGTTCAGGGCTTTTTAGGTTTTTTTTCAATCTGGAGTTGCTGGAGAATTTCTGGTGGAGTCGGGAAGAGTTCCAGTTTGAGATCTAGTCGATAGCAGGCAGCTATTCTCTGCTGTCCTGACATCGCGAAACAATAGACGAAGAAATATTAGGTACTTTTCTGAGTAAGCCTGAAGAAATGGCCACCACGTACGCCACTGGAAACAGCATGGATTGAATCGATTCAATCCATGCTGTTTCCAGTCGAGAATGCGATGAAAGGACAGAACAATGAAGGCCAAACCTAACCCGTGAGTTAATCACCAAGGACGAGATTGAACATTCGGAGGGAAATTATAACGAAAGGATAGACGGAATAAGTTACAGGAATGTGGTAATGTAAAACCCCTTTATAATTCCTTTGTTAAGAAAGAACGGAATAATGTGTTATGGAAGAAACAAGATGTTAGGTTATATAACTCTAAACTTGTAGGAAGGACTACAGTGAGATTTTAGATACCAGTGTTTATAACCTGATGGCGGTTTCCTCAGTATTTGTGTAAATGAATAGTTGTTAATTTGCTATAAGTAATGATCTATAGAATTATCGATGTGAATGTTTTAAGAATATGTGTAAGATAGTAGAGATATTTAAAGGATGCTAGCTAGAATTTTGTGTAGTGAAATGAGCCTATTCTTAGATGTGATATGTGAATTACAGTTGTTATGTCTAACCTTATAACTTGGGATAACTCTATTCCTATTGAATGTTATTATAAATGTGTAATCTTTAGAATCGAATAAATATATCTTGATTATCTTAACCTGTTTTGTGCCTTGATTTGAATCCAATGCACCACTTGCTAATATTTGAATCTGAGCGGGAGTGAAATATAAGAGAGATAGATAAAAAATTGATATGAGGAGTAATTAATAGATTGATTTACTTAGTATGTTTTCTGAGGGTTACCTCTTGGTGGAAAGGAATTTCTAACCTAGGGATCGGGCTGGCGCAGCTTGATCAAATAAATATTGCCATAACCTGAATAGGAAGAAACTCCAGACCGTTATTGCTGAGGATCAGACTCTATTCAGAAGTCAATCCTTTGTCAATTTATTTAATATACGTAATCATTCTAAGAATCGGCCAAATTGTGGATAGATTTAACTGTGAAAAAGAAAAGTAAAAGCAGACCACAATATAACACTACCTACTAACTTCTCCCATGCTGTACCTGTCCTGTGGATGAACTGCAACTATTTTTCAGTAATTTTCCCAAAACAAGGCTTACAGTAATCTGTAGAGTCAGTGGGTCATCCTATCAAAGCCATTAACCATGTTACAACAAGCACATCGTCATTAGAGACTCAACAAGAAGGTTCTCAACAGTTACTGTGCTTTGATAGGGCGTTAGACTTTGAATGGAGTACACCACCTCTTTGCAGCTCTCATGATGTCATCGCTAGAGGAGATAAAGGTTAGGTGTTAGTTCTGAAGCACAAGTTTTCAACACAATAGGTGGCATGCCATGAGGACCAGATGCCTTGTTTGGGTTCAGGTTATTAAGGATTCTTCAGATTTCTTTCTGGCAAAAGACTATGGGTGACATGTAGGGGGGGGGGGGAATCTGTTGGATTTAGCATGACCAGTGATGTGTTCCAAGGATTGGTCCTTGGACCACTGTTTTTGTGTGCATGTTAATGATATTGGGATGAACCATGCAGAAGATGTTCAATTGTTTACTGATGATGATGCAAAGATTAGGCTTGGTAATGGATACAGCTGATTACAGCATTTACAGATTGATTTGAACAGACTGGAACTGGCAAATGATAACAGCTGCCAATTCAATGACAAAAATAATAATAATAATAATTAAAACAAAAATTAATATAAAGTAATGCGCCTTAGCGTGATGAGATTTCCAGTATCATATTATACGATAGGATTATGCTTGGAGAAAAAAATGTTGAGACAACGGATCTTGGAGTTATTATTATCCCAAGACCCCATGGAATCAAACACTCATCTAGAAGGTCCTTTTGTCATACACACAGATCATCATACCTTAATTCTCTGCAGACACCACTCTCTCAGGCAAGGCATTCCAATCATTCACAACTCTGCATGCAAATAACCTGCTTCTCAGTTTTCTGCTCACTCACACCCTCCTTATACAGCTTCCAGGGATGACCTCTGGTCATCCCCTGATCTACACCATTTTCTGTAAAACCTCTTCAACATTGATCCCATAACAGCCCATTACTAACTTGTAAGTCTCTATCATATCACCACTCTTTATCCTATCCACTAGACTCTGTAAACTGCATCTTCTCAACCTTTCCTCATATTCAACATTCCAGATCTCAGAAAATACTTAGTAGTTTCTGAGATTTTACACCTACATAGTAGTCCATGTGTGTGACCTAATCAGAGCCTTATACAAAGAAACAAGAATCTCCTTACTTCTACAAGTCTGTGTCCTCTGCATCATTCCCAGAATTCTTTGTGTTATCCTCACAATTTTAGCAATATGTCCCCTAAATTTCAGATTCTTATCCACTGTCACCCAGAGATCTCTTATTTCCTTCAACTCCAACAATACATCCCAGCAAAGTGTAAATTCTACATCCCATCTTTGTTTCCCAAATTTTTAACCCTTACATTTTGCAACATTGAAACTGACATCCCCAATCACTCAATCTATTCAAGTCTTCTTGTAAGGCAACAAGATCCTCTCTACTTTTCATAGTTCGTCCTAATTTTGCATCATCTGCAAGCAACTAAGTATAAACCATATAAATCTTCGCTAATATCATAAACATACAGGTTAAACAGCAATGGCCCTAAAACAGACCCCTGAGGCACACCACTAGTGACTTTTCTCTTCCAGAATATTGCTCCTCCATACACAACTTGCTGATACCTATCAGATAAACAATCTCCAATCCAATGCACTAGTCAAAAGTCAGTTTGCCTCTTTGCAAGGTTTTGATACAACTTGGACAACTGTGTGCAAATGTTTCCCCTGAGTTTCAAGGAGATAAACAAGTTATGGAAATGATTCAAAGAAGAGTTACAAAGATGATATCAGGTTATGGAATGGACATTGAGGGCAGACAGAGAGTATGCAGACTACAGACACTGGTAAAACAAGAGGAGGGTGATATTATAGAGATCTATGACCTTCTGAAAGGGTGTTACAAGTTATCAGTTGATGAAATTTTTTTGCTATATGGAAGCAGCAATAGCTAGATATTTCTCTCACAGAGTAGTGAGTGAATGAAACTATTTGCCTGTTGAAGTCATTAGTACATCTAGTATGAATAAGTTTAAGAGAGGGTATGACAGCTGATTTGAGTGATTTATGCTAACCACCCTCAATCAGTTTGATTCCCTGAAAGTTTTTGATAATATGCCATACCTGAAATGAGAAAACAGCAAACAAAGCATACATTTAAACAAATGTAGGAGAAAATACACAAGCAATAAAACCTGGTGACATTTAATTAAAAAAATAAATAAATAAGAGGGGTGGGGAACATGAACATTTATGTTTTCAAGACCAGAATATCATCTCTTCCTAATTCAAAATCAAATGAAGTATAGTTCCTAGAAGTGCAAAAAGAAACAAACTTTAATGAACAATCCGGGAATATAATAACACGAAATATATAAATATGGTTTCCAACTACATTTAACTACATTTTTCAAGTTTCAAATTCTGAAACGGTATTTGCGCTTAACTAAGCCAAATACTTTATTTTTTTTACTTTATTTTATATATGTATGTAATACTTTATTACGGGGCCGATCTTTAGTTATAAAAGTTACCTTTCACAAATGAACAAAATATCAGCCGTAGCATCCATTCAGGACACAAAGCAAATGTTGGGTAACATTAACTATCAAACATTATTCAGGATGCTATACATAACAAGCATTGAAAACGAACAAATAGCTGGCGAAAGGATTTATCGAGAAGTTAGGTTGCTATGGTTATGCAACAAGATATGAGAGCGAAATTTAATTCTACAGGAAGTAAAAAAACGCTGTAATAATTTCTAAAAGCGTTTACTCTAACTTAAATTAAGCCCGACTTATTTTACTTCGTGTATAACTTAATTAAGCCTTTTCATCCCTTTAAAAAGGTATATTTTTATGAAATATACGTAAACTAAATTTATGACGATTGTGCGAATTGTTTTAGATAAATGCGATTAACTATTCTTGGTTTTTCTGTTTCTTAAAGAGTTTTCCAGTTTTAAAAAGTATCTTTGTGAAAGTTCATATGCTCTGTTCATTTCCATAGTTTGTAATGCTACAAGATGATAAAATAACGCCGGAGCGTTTGCCATTTGTCAAGTTTCCCGGTAGAACTAAATAAGCTACTTCCTGATGCAAGAGGATCAACTGTTTTGAGGGATAATTACCTTCGCTACTAACACGTGACCATTGAAGATATAAAAATATAATTTTAACGGTATGTTAAAGTGAATGCTAACAGTAGTACCAAACAATTTATTTACTACTTTAGACCATATATGCTTTTTTTATTTATTTATTTTTTTTTTTAGAATAAACAGAAAACTTCCAACTACATCGATTTCTCTCCGTTAAGTTTCGAATGTACTTTGATGAATAAACAATAAATAAATGATAATATATTTTATATATGATTCGTTTTAAAAAAGTTTTTCTTTTATAAAACAGTAATTTATATAAAATAAAAGTTTTTAAAAAAATGCGGGAAGGATGAAGAAAATATTAACGCAAAATTATTTTTAACTTGAATTAAGATTTGTTTAATAAAAATAGCATTTGTACTATAATAGCAAAATTGTCTGTACTAATTTTCAGTTACTTCATGCTCCGCGATCTTTTTTTTTTTTTTTAATGACAGAAAAATTCATCATAATTAGAAAACCACCAGTTGATAATGCATTTTCCGGCAACAAAAAAACTTGCAAACTAGTAACCAAAACAAACCAAAAAAATACACAGATTTACTATAAATTCACAACAGAACCGAAAGACAGCAATCATCCAAAAAATTAATCGGGAAAGCACTATGTAACAAATAAACCAACTCACTCATTCCTACAAGTGTCTTCAACGCCATTTTCACTGAACAGCTGGAGCCTGCCGTCCAGTCACCGTGAAATCGTGTTTACACTATATTTATTACAAAAGATAATCGCCATCTAGGATTTAATATTGACAGACTTTATATATATATATATATATCAACTTTTTTTACAGTTTGCGTCATCTAGGTTCATAGATTATGACGTAAAAAATGCTTCAAATGAATAGTAAAAAAAAAAAAGTAAATAATCACTTTTAAAAATTGTTATAAATTACCATTTCTTTATTAATAGATAACTGATCGTTATTCATTCTGAGTGAGTAACAAGTAGACACAGTTGAAAATATTTAATGAAGATGGATTAATTAAAAATTAATTAATTAATTTCGCAAGAGAACAATCCATGGATGAAGTTACAAGGGCAAAGCCTGCAGGAACCTTTGAAACAGGTGAGGTCACTACTTTCACGTAAACAGAAAACGTTAATTGCAACATGGAATGTTAGAACTATGTTTCAAATTGGAAAGATACAGTAAGTTATAAATGAAATGCAAAAGTATATAATAGATATTTTAAGAATAAGTGAGTTGAGATGGACCGGCTTTACAAGAGTGAGAACGGTAGATGGATATCAGATATTGTATTCGGGATCAGACGAAAGTCATGAAAGATGCCTGGTACTTATATTTAGTGCAGAGACCAGTAATAGCTTGATTTATTCGAAGCCCATAAGTGAGCGTATAATAGCTGATAGATTATATTTAAGATCTATTAAATTAACCGGCACGGGCAAGCGGATTTTTTCTCCTGGAAAATCGGATTTTTCGTCGCGTAAACTCAAGAGAATCGACCGTAGAACCCACATTATTTCAGACATTAAATACGAGTATTAAGATTAGGGACCACGAGATGGCGGCACTTGTTGAGACGTCTTTCTTCACTGCGCGCCGCTTAATTAGCGATAGCCTTGGGCCGGTTATCTCTGATTGGGTTCCAGTGGAGTTTGAACTGCCCACTCAGTCTCCAAAAGTTATATAGGGCTAAACGGCCTCGCTTACTCACTGTATATACGGATAGAAAATGGTGTTAGCTGATAATATGCACTAACAAATCAG